>NW_009225161.1:85098-105299 GCF_000690835.1 Fulmarus glacialis
GAAAACAAGGAACAGGGCATGCAAAATTCTCAGATATGTGGCCAGTCCACATTTTGAACATCACAACAAGAGATTCTGTATTTTTGTGGAGCTACTAGATACAGGCAGACACATTAAACCTGTGAGTATATGGGGCCAACTGACTACTGCCAACAGTATTCTAATTTCTAGTACCGTTTAAGGAAACCACTTATGCCCTTTTCCCACAGAAATGCAGGGAGAACTGAGAAATTCTTTATTAGAAATAAAGAGGTGTTCATTGGATTGGACACCATTGGATTGGACTTGGAATATCAATCTTGTGGTTAGTGAGAAAGGCCGATTTCATACTTAGGTGTCTTGCTTTATTGTATGGGAGATCTAGATTTCAGTTCTAGCTCTGTGATAGGTCCTTACAGCCTTAAGTAAAAGCCCATAAACATTTTGGCGGGGCAAAGTTCAAACTGTGGAGGGAAGCAATATGTCTAGTGATCATATTTTCATTATGAAACCAAGTTTAATAAATCCAACAGAAGGACAAAACGGTTGAGAGAAAAAAACCTTGGTTTTAGTGTTTACCAAGCAAGTCCTGTAACGAAGCTGAGTCCAGAGCAGGTTTCACCTACTTGAGCAAATAATAAAACTGCAGGCATCATAAAAGGATATGAGTGATAAGGCATACGCTAGTAAGACTTGAACAGGCCTTGCATCTTTTCTCTTCTCTGGCCTGTTCCTCTGTAGTGAACAACTACTTGCTTTGGTCTCTACTCATACCAAAATCCAGAATCTCTCTGCCAGTCTGCCTGCACTTCTCTCAGCCAAGTTTCCTTCATGCCCAGCAGAGTTTCTCACAGTGACCTTGCCCTGTATGACCAGATCTAGGCTGAGAGAGAAATCTTAGCCAGGAGAAAGATTAAGCAAACTCAGGAGAAGAGAGCGGGAACGTAGATAAAGGCTGTTCACAGCACAAATACCACTTCTGAAGGGTCCCTACCCTGCCCTCTCCTGGCAACTACAGACCCTGGCTCTGACTCAGCCCATCACCTATGTAAGACTTTAACAAAAAGGCAGTCTCCTTGAAGTCTGCTAGTATCAAACCCACACTGAAATGATAGGCTGAAGGTTAGCCAAGACCTTAAAGATATAATGCAACTTTTAAAGTTTACCAGCCCTATGAAAAACATTAAATCTCTCAAACCAGGCAATTGTGCTTTTGAGTCGTGCTGCCAGCTGCTGATTAGCCATCAGACTCTCTATTAACATTGGTCCTGATGACCTCTCTGGCATGTGTGTGGCTGTAGCTGCCCATCTGCCGGAATTCCACTGTGTGGTAGCAAGCGTGCCCAGAAGACATGACTGTTCATCCACACACAGGAGATCAAAACATTCCCATAGTCTTCTGGTGAGGTCACAGCGCAGCCAAAAGATCCTGTAAAGTTCAAACACTTAATGGAGTGAGATTACACATCAACTGATCTTGGGTGACTACTTTCAATGTGGAAGCTTTGATTTTGTTTTTCCTCAGCTCTGGCAACTGAAGAGAGAGCAGCCATCCAGGACTACTGACCCAGAGCAGCAGAAATGGAACACAAGACACATTAATCTTTGCTCAAGCCCAGCTCTTGTGTCATATACTTTAGTACTTTCTGCTGTGTAGCCAACTTAAATTCATGGGAGAGAGACAGAATTCACTTATTTAAAAATAATCAAAGAGCAGAAAATCAAAGAAAGAAGATGAGAGCCCCCAAACACAGGTCTGTAGTGCTGTCATTCGGACTCTGGTAGATAAGAAATGTAACAAGTCAGCAAATGTGACACACAAAAGCTGGTATCATTAGAGTGAGAAAGGGAAAGAAGGGAGGAATATAAGGGGAGAAAAAAAACCCCAAAACCCAAGAAAAATCTGAGACAGGCAACACAGAATATTATTAAACAGAAAATAATCATTATTAGTTATATTATGGTAAGAAAAGAAAAATGACAATGCTACCTGTACTTCCTTTTCTTCCACAGCTCAAGATTTACACCTGTTTTGGCTGTGTAGACATCGCTCCTTCCTACTTAAACGATAACGGGCAATGGCAACACTGTCCCTGAAGAAACAAGTTGCTCAGGATCCCCCAAAGAAGTATCTGATAATTGCTGAGATTGGCATCCACAAAGCAACTCATTCAAGTACCTGTCAGATAGGGCTTCCCACCGCCAAACCCCCATTCCATTCCTCAAACCAGTTTCAAACACGCAGCCTCACAATGACTTGAAATGAAATCTAATGGCATTGTCGAGAGAGGCAGCAGGTAGCACAGTCTGCCGAGTAGTACTCAACTTGTTGAAGCAAGCAACTTTTCTGACTCTCTCCTGCATCCTGTCCAAGGTCCAAGAGTGGATGACAGAAGTTTGGTTTAATTTCTGCCCTGATCCCAGATCTGTTTGTTGACAGAATGCTACAAAATTGGGCTAATGCCCCAGAAATCTTTCATAATGTACACAACACAGATTTCTCAAGGAAAGACAAGGAACTCTCCTCTGCTCCCTCTGTGTACACGTAGGGTAAGTGTAAGTGGAATATTGGCACCACCGCTTTCTCCTTCTTACTGGTGTGAAAAAGGAGTAAGTTATGGCAGCAGAGGGACTAATGCTTATTACTCCTCTCCCATCACATCTTCACCTCCAGCCCAGGGAAGCAGAAACCAGACAGACTTTGCGTCACAATCAGCCATGGAGCCTCTTTCCTGAAGCTCATCTGTCATCCAGCCCTATCGAGGGGTTATGATTACCACTGCAATATAGATCAGAGAGAGAATAATTGCTGAAAAGGAAATAAGGAGGGTTGGGGGAGGGAAGTCTTTTCTATAGGGAAACCAAGTAAACGTCAGCCAGAAGAACAAAGGTCTGTGGAGAACAGCTGGTGCCCCTCATTCAGAGGAAAGGATGACAGCCTGTCCTTTGTTATCCCAAAGGCCACGTAAGAGAGGAAGCAGCTGATCGGTGAGAGGCAGAAGGACAGCAGCCATAAGGAAACAAGTACTGCTGCTAAAGATGAGAAAGAAAAGAAAAAAGAAATTGAAAAAAACACTAAAGAATATTCTGTTTATTTTGAGGATGTAGTTGAAACTTACAGCGGGGCAAATCCTAAACACCTTCAATAATTGAGAGATTTAGATAGAAATCATCCAAGATCAGACTCATGCAAGGAAAAAATATTCCATCTGGGAGCGAAAAGAATGAATTTTGCTCAGTGTTTCTTTGGCACAGCTGGTTGAATCTGACTACAGTCTCCTTTCCCTGACACTAAACAGGACTTGAAGATGAAAAGCTCTCGATTGACATGTGTTAAAAAAGGGGCTGCTCTAAACAGCTATTTTTCACCCACATGGTCATAAGCACTAAAACCAAAATATAATCATGCTATGTGTTCTTCCGTCTTTTATTTCTCTGTACAGCTGCAACAACGGATCTCTTCGCTTATGACATTTTCAGCTTCTCATGTTTTTACTCCATCTAATCCTCACACACCATAATCCTCTCCACAGCAACTCTGCAGAACGTCACACTTGGAGAATATGCAAACAAGGATACATCTATAGCTTTTTTCCTGTCTCAGGATCATCAGGCATTTTACAAATGAGTATCACAGCAGCCCCATGAAGATGAGCGTTCATTAGACTGAACAAAATGTCACCGAAACAATAAGGAAAAATAGCACAGTTTCCAGTATGATAAAAAACCCTATAAAGTCTGTTAAGAACAGACTTTTCTGACTTTAAAAATCATTACCCTGTTATTGTTTCCATGTTACATAAGACCGAACCATTTGCCCTAGCAAATGTAGCAGAACTGAAAAATACTGTTTCTCTGGATTCTGCTGTTTCAAAGTAATACCATTCTTCTATTATAAATCTACTATTATACAAACCCAAAAGACTATTTATACCAAATATAAAACAGGAGGAGAAGAGCAGATAAAAAAAGCAAGGACTTCCTCCGAATGGAGCGTGTGTCATTCCCCCCAACCCCAATCAAGATTCACAGACTCACAGGGTTTTCTTTCCATACCACACACTCAAACATTTGCACTAGAAACACAAACCCACTTGGTAATAGATATACACTGTTAGTCTCATGCACAAAAGATACCCCATCTCAGAACCTGCCAGGTGGCTGACCTGCTCCATCAGGAGTGATGGTTCCCAACTTCACTGCCAGCGGATAACCTGTCTCCTTGTAGTGCTCCACTGCATGCCCATTCCCCCCACTGCCATCAAAGAACCATTTTCCACACAGCACAGAACCATCTGTCAGGTTTAGCCACAGATTCTCCCGCAGGTCACATTTTGAGCATTTCCAACCGCTGCGGGAGAAAACAGGAAGAAACGACAGAAATAAGTAAGGCAGGAACCAGTCCTGTATTTCCAATTATGGTAGGTCAAAACATACACACCCAGCCCAAAGTCATGCAAGAGTATTGTTGGCTGAGTTGCTGGCTTTAGTTCTGTTACTCTGGACTGTATTAGAGAGCCTACAATGAACAAACCTTATTACCCTCACCTGGGGGGAATTCTAACACCATTGTCTAACTGTACAAGTGTTTTGGCATGTTTAGATGCCTGTAGCTCCTCTTCCCAGGAGTCAGGGTCCTGCTTCCTGTAGGGTGATTTTGCGCTGAGGAGTGCATCACAAGCTATCGTCACCTGGAAGACAAATGTATGTCAATCAAAACTTAACATGATTCAGTGACTGGACAGAACTTGGCATTCAGCCCATTGCTAACCACATACAGAACTGGATATCAGTAAGACTATTTATATACTTAAATATGCATGAATCTTCTAGATTACAGTTGTTATTATTTTAGCAGGAGAGTAAGCACAACATGTACTATGTGAGCTTCCCTGGGACAAGCTGGCATCATAATAAGGGAAGGAATACAGTAGGTAAAAGGAAACCCAAGAAAAAAAGACAAAGCAGACTTAGTCTGCTGAGTCTCTATTATAGCTGGTTAAGAAAGGTCTTTATGTAAAACCAAGCACCACACATAAGAAAACAAAGCACCATCTTGATAAAAACTTAAGCAGGAGACAATTCCTATCACCACTTGCACACACTCACTGACCAGTGCTGGTAACTCTTCTATATTGGGTAATGAGATTTCATAGTGATCAGGAAATAGAACGAGTTTTGCTTCATCTTCATATTCAAAGTCATCACTGTTGAGATCACTGTTTGTCTCTAGATCTGGAAAACAAGATGGGGAATGTTAGGAGATTGTCCCAAGATCAAGGTTCCTAAATTGTGGCAGGGGTACCACAACGAAGCATTGCTTACCTGGCATCAGCCTGCAAGTTGACACTGTCAGTAGTTTCTTCCGGCTAGAAATGTTTGTGAAATCCTGATCTAAACTGAAATCTGATCATCCTGCAAGAGGACATTCTAAGGACCAAAATTTCCATCTTAATCTCACCCCCAATCACAGTCACAGTTGATTTGGCCCCTCTCCAAGCAGTGCACTGTTGCAGACATCACATTCTGGGAAGCAGCTGTGAAAATTCTGCTCATTTTGGACAAAATCAGGATGTAGTACTGCTGTGCCTTTTACCCAAGATCTTGAAACGCTATATAATATGGAGATCAAGTCACACTACCCATGCCCAAATTGCAGAGCAGGAATAATGCACCTCTGTTTCAGCCCCCCATATTTTCCAGATCACAGACCTGGCTGAAATATGCTATGGCTCCCATCTTGAACCTGTGGTCTTTCCTCCCATAAAGATGTCCATGGCTGGAAGTATTCCCGCATCTCATCCATAGTCTCAAATAGCTACAGCAGGTACAGTTATACCAGCATTATCCCTGTCTTGCTAACTCCACTCTGTAACCAGTGTAACTATCTGTTTAAAAAGCACTTAGTAACTAATAAAGCTTTCCTTTGAAGATCAAGCCTTCCATAGTGTTTGTGTACACTCTTATTCCAGTGTAAGGATGACCTTTTTGCTTAAATATGAGCCTTGATCAAGCAACATCAGCTAAAATCCTTGTCCAGAAATAAGCGGACCCAGAGAGAAGCCAGGAGGGTATAAGTAACTAAATGGCTAGTGTTTTTATTTCTAGCTTCATCAAAAACATAATTATCCCATCGTCACAAGACTGAGTTAAAGTCTTGCTCAGTTCTTTCCAGGACAACTGAAAAAGTAAGACCAAACATGTGCATGTTGTGTCAGACATTTCACAAGACTCAATTGCAAGAATAGCCTGGGCAAGGATGGGATCTTCTGGATCCTTCTCCCAGCTGGAGATGCTGGATCTACTGTATTCGGATGTACCAGACTGTTACTGACAGAATAAGGTTCAACCAAGAAAGAAGATGCATTAGCAGTAGCTAAAGATGGCTCTTATTTTCACTCCAAGTACATGCATACACTTAATGAGGCACTCTATACTAAACGAGCATTGGCAGCAACCACTGCACCCTGAGAATGCCTGAAATCGCAAATGTGTATTTGGGAGACAGGTGAGGATGACAGAGACCAGATTCAGAAAACTAAGCTCTCTATTTACCCAGTGGGCAGTAACAGCCTGAACATCCTAAGTGATAAAACAAGTATCGAAAGATATTTTAACTTGACCTGGAAAGATCACCTCTTGAGAAGAGCATAATCCAGTTTCCATTCAATTCTTGGCTCACGTGCTGCACCAGCCAGTCCTGAGGGGTGACAACACCCGCTGTCAGTGACTTCCAGCAGCATGCCCTCTTTCTCAGCAGCAACCAACAAAAGCCCCTTCTCATCAGCTGAATACAGACACAAAAGCAAGAACTTTTTCTTATACTGAAAGCACGACATTTATAAAGAAAATATTAATTCATTACTAATTCCCCGAATCACACTGTTTTCGTAATGATCCCTTCCCTTACTGCAGCATAATAGAGATAACCAGCAACCTCACTTCACTCCGGGCTTCTTTCCCAGCTTGTATTACAATCCTGTGTTTTGATAAAGGAATGAATCTCAATAGATGCAGTCTGCAACAGTACGCTCTTTTGTTCTATGAAGCAAAGAAAATGAGTATCTCCAAGCTGATGGTACATACGGCAACACACCACAGAGAATTTTCACTTAATGCCCAGAAATTTAATGGTGGCCAGTATAGCAAAACCAGAAGTACTGACCATCTCCTAAATACGACAGAGGTTCCTCAGAGAGGATAAAAACTCAGTGTATGTTCAGACAGGTTTAAAGGTAGCAAACGCCTCTTCCAGGGCCTGCAGTCACACACTTCGCTCAGCCACCAGAGGGAACCTGAGGACAGCTCACACCAGCGCTGTTATCTGTAGACACGTGTAAGACCTGCTGGCATTTTCATTTCCTTATGATACCGACACTAAGCTTATAGTATTTACAATCTGCTATATAGAAACCGCAATGATACAGTTGCCTGGGTTCAAAATTCAGACATACACTTCAGCTCATCTCACGAGCCAGACAACAACAGCCAGATAGTAGCGACTTTACTGCTACTGACCTGACCTGCATTTGAACTAGTGATCCAGGGATGAAAGACTGAGTATCCTATTAGCAATCATCTGCTGCCATCTAAGGACTTCACACACTTAGGAGCATCAGTCTTTTGTGTGCAATGGGTAGGGAAGGAAAGTTCCTTTTTACCTTCTCAGACTTCATACCATTCACGTTACCAGAAAAGCAGAAAACGATGTCCTGTCAGCATGGCATTCTGGATGTCTGACACACTGATATGGCAGCATCACACTTCTTATTTTAAAGAAGGACACAGACAGCTTCATAACAGTTCCAGGAAAAAAACATGAGGATTTAACTGGCAATTCCACTTTTGAAGGTGACCATGTAAAGCTGGTACACTTCCACTCCACACACCTACTCCCTCTGAATAGCAATTAAAAGGACCACCAGTGCTTTTCGGCAATTATCACTCTGAAGACAGTTTCTCAGGGTTCAGATCCAGTACGTAAGAGTGGAAAGGGCTTCTAAGGTCACTGATCAAAATCCTTTGAAACAGCAGATGACCATATAAACAAATACCTTTTGTGGACTGTCACACAGGCCCCTTAACGATGTCCAGTTGCAAACTCCCAAATCACTACTCGTATTTTTAAATCTTGGCTTGTATGCGTTGAGAGCCATAGTTGCTAAGTTCAGTGAGAAGTTCTACCTGCATTATATTTTCTGTGTCTGTGCAAGGGCCGACACGGCTAAGAAAGCATGAGCGTAGATATAATAAAAACAGATGACTATTACTTTAGAAGGCAATGGAGCCCACACTAAATGAGGGCAGAGGTTGGCCCCGTAGCCACTGGGCATCATGTGCAGCCTACGGGCAGTTTTGAATTTGGATTTTAAAACTAGTGCAGAATTTGAGAAAGGAACAACAGCAACTATAGGAAAGAGGAGCAGGGGGAAATCTACTTGCAAATGGAGCACATTTGCTGAAAAATTACTGTAACGCTAAAAGCACTGAAAAATACGAAGTTTCAAGCACTATACTTCATACAAAGCTGTTTCTTGGACAAGGATGTTCTTCCAAGATGCATTGTGAGTAGAAGAATCTCTGGGCAAAAAAGGGTTTACTCAGTTCTAAGACTGAGCCACAAGACAACCAACCAGTTTGTAATCTTTTTAAAGAGCTGACAACTTGGTGGCGAATGTCCACGTGACAATGTGGACCTTCTAGTGAACTAACAGCTTTATGGTGCCTCCTCAGAGCCTCAAGTAAACACTGTGGTCACTAAAACAAAGTGTCTGTAGGTCATAAGTGTTGTGTTGGGAGGCCAGGACGACAGGCAAAGCAAAATAACAGACACGTTAAAACAGAGGCTCGACTGACATTGTTATTTTGGGCAAGTGGTCAGTAGAGTAAATTTACTCCAGCTCACCGGCATCACTTTAGTGACAGTGAGAAATGCACTGCTGCTGAACTAACTGAAAACAGCAGCTGGAAGTGGAAGACAGAGTACTGTAAATCAACCCACTGGAGGGGAAGAAAAGGAGCGGACGTGCCCAGATCAGATTTAGACAAGTTACCAACTGACTGCACTAATAATAGTGGTATAAGGAGACTCCAGGCAGGACCCCCAAACAGGATTTCCTGTGCGTATGGATGTGTCTGTGTGTGTATGAAAGGGAATACAAACATGAAAATTGAATGAGGATGTCGACTAGTGAGCCTACAACTAATTTTGAAACCGTAGAAAGACATCTTAGGAATCTGGGCTTGACCTGCTCTCACTGAAAGCAATGGACAAATCTGCATTGACTTCGAAGTGGAGGACTGAGTCTTTAAATCAAATAATTTCTTCCTGAAGCCTCTAAATAATAACGAATTGCAGCAGCAGCACTTTGCAAACTATAAGCTATTCAGTTCATTTGTCTTCAGGCACATCTGAAACACTGACCTCATCAGATGAGCTATAAAAAAGAAGAAATTAAAAAAAAAAAAAAAAAAGATTGACTTTGCAGTCATAACGTTCTCCTTTGTTGCAAAAGGAAAACCAAAACTTTCTACTAGGATCATTTGGATCATTCACTACCTGTAAAATAACATTCAAATTGTTTGCTACATCTCCAAAGCATTAGTGTGCTGTTCTTATTGCTAGATATAGACCTCATTCCTTGGATTTCTGGCACAGTCATGTGTTAAACAAGCAAAGCTAAACCACCAAAATTCAAATTCTTAACTATTTTGCTAGCAGCATTAGTCTTTGTTAATCTAGCCTAATTTCCACAGTTCCACCTAAACCAGCAAACTATTAAGACTCTATTAGTGTAAGGTATCTGCTCACCATTCAGTACTCAACTCAAGCTTATATGGCAAAGCCATAAAGCAACAGGTTCACTCATGGACTAACCAGTTCCACTGCTACTGCTGGGGAGCATGCACAACTTTACTGGGCTAAAATTTAAAAATATTGTCAGGAAACACTCAAATCCTCCTAAATCACAACTTTTCCATTCATAGATATATACTCTATATGTGCTTACTTACATAAATATAAACTTAAACCGCTCAAACCACTCGTGGTGAAAGTCCTCTTCAAAAGCTTACCAAACAAAAACATCCTTGCCAAAAACAGGGTTCTGTTACTGGACGCTATGAGATCTAGGAGAGCTAAGTGGAGCTGTGGTCAAATCCAGTTCGGCCACTCTTCTGAACGGTCTTTACACTTGGAAATGGCAGCCATAAGTGCATTCACTGCCGTAGGCAGGCATGTGCCATCCAGTAAAAGCTCAGCAAGTTTACAGTTCTCCCAGGCTCTCTAACTGCAAGTTTTCTCTTCCTTTCTGAGGTCTTCTTTGAGACCTGCTGTGTGTCATAGATACTGCTCCTCATTGACACTCCTCTCACCAGCAATTACCATCCTCACAAATCTGCTGACAGAGGTGTTCATTTGAGTACTTCAAAACACTTTTAGTTGATGGTCTAAGTTACCCCTGACTTTGCTCAAAACAGAGCCCACACAACTTGCTGCACTGGCAGATACTGCTATGGTGACTGATCCAGAAGAGGACATCTGTCTACGGACAAGTTTTACGCCAGCCACTCTGCCAGCTCTGTTTAGCTGAGAGTCCTGGCTCTGGCATGGACCAACAGATGCCCAGGAAGAGGGTACCAGAACAAGGCAAAAATGTGGTGATTCCTCCCTCAGTGTATACCTCCTAGCTTCCAGATATTTATCAGGGTTTTTTTGTTTGTTGGGGGTGGGTGGGTGGGTGGGTGTATGGGGGGTGTGTGTGGGTGTGTGTTTGTTTGTTTGTCTGTTTGGTTTTGGAGAAGGAGACACAGGGGGAGATACTGCATGCAGCTGTGCTTTCTCTATTCAAAAGAGAGGTTCACTTCTTATTTATAAACCAAAATAATAGAGAACAAAATATAAAGTGTCACTCTCCTCCTGATGTTCCATGTGATTCTTTCACTGCTGCTGACAACTGAGCTGACATTTTCAGAGAACCACTCGCACCACCTCTCTCAGAACTACCTTTCTGAAGAGTAATAGCTAATTTAGACCACATCACTGTGCACACACAGTTAAAGCACTTTTCTTGTCGTCTTTGCATTTTTCAACATTTACTTCATCTATTGTTTAGTTACTCAGTAACACATTAAAAATCACTTTTAGATTTAATCCCTTAGATAATGTTAAATCAACCAGCAAACTCTATTTCCTCATTTTTCAATCCCTTTCCAGACCATTTACGATCGCATTAGTTCTTCATAATTAGAACATTATGAAGGACTCTGCTGATAACTCCTGGGAGTAACAGGTACAGGGGGACTCTGCTGGTAGCTTTTTACTGTAAGAACTGGGCCTCCAATCCTTTCAATACAAGGATCTTCCCTCTTATTCTACTTTTGACCAGGATCTTGTAAGGAAGATCACAGTATATCCTGTTAACTTAATTGCTCTTATTCACATAGTCACTGGATACGTAGGGGGACTACTACACATAGTCCCAAAGTATTCTGGCAGACCCAGAACCATTACTTCACTTTGGAAAATCCACAATGTTCTGTCATGTTTATACAACTTTTATCAATTCTGATCCATTCTTTTTCTTCCAGATGGGCAAATATGAAAATTAAATTTAGAGACGATACTTTTCCTGGTACCATCCTGTCTTTTTTTTCCCAAAACTGGTATCACATTTACCATACTGTTGCTGATTTAAACAAGAGGTTGCATACCAAAGACAACAGTGCAGCTGTTTCTTCTCTGAGAGCCTCGTGAAGTCATGAGGAGCTATCATCTTGTCCCATCAATTAATTTCTTTCCATTTTACAGACCGGATCTAAAACTTCTTTGTGCGACAGCCACACATATTGACAAGAACAGAGTATCTTCAAACTTGCTAGCCTAGATAACAATGCAGCGAGGATACTACTCCATGCATTGTGATGCAGTCTGCCTTAAATATCACCCCAAGTCCCCTGAAAGTTTGCACAGTCTGAGCTGAAGTTACCATATCCACACTGCCTAGCAACATCTAAACAATCTAGATTAAAGGCAGTTCATATATTCCAATGCACAATGTTACTATGCTTCCTGATCACATAGAACACTCACAGCTAACACCCTCCAGCCTTCTCCAAAAGAAAAACAAAACAAAACAAGCCAAGCCCAAAACCTAATGCACGCATACACGTGCACACACACTTTGCTATGGATCTTTTAGTGTTTAGGGAAAGACTGACCCAACCAGTCTGTGTTTCTATTGCATTTGCTGGATAGCAACAGTGCTAGAAAGTAATCAGTGAGCATCCAAAAGATGTTTTCCCAACGCTAAGGAGATTGAAAAGGGTTTAGTATCTTTAATAGCTTTACATCAAAGAGGATTATAAGAAGCAATGTAACAAATGCCCAACCTGGATTGACTTTGTACACAAAGCTTAAATCTCTGGGCCTTCAGGGAATTATTCAAAGACACCTAGAAAGCCAGTGGTGTTAGGTTACCCATTGATCATTGTCTATTCTTTTCTGACAGGGTATGCCCTAAATGGCAGGCTACATATATGGGCTGATAACACCCAGTTTGGTGCAAACCTCTACCATAGGTGGCCAAGGTCACAATGAGAAAGACAGAACTAAAATGACCTGTTAAGATGAGAAGTCCAGCAGCTCCAAACCAATGAGGAAGATATCAGATTAAGAGATAAGATGCCAAATTTTGCTAACCATCCCTGCTGCTGTCACATGCAAAATTATCAAATCAGCTGACCTCTCTGTGCTTTCATTTCCTCAGCTATGAATGAGGACAGGTTTTCTTTAAGCATGGCCAAAAAATAGCAAAATCTGCTGAGCCAAAGAAGTGGATACAAAGCATTTGGATGCATGGAAGTACCATCTCAAGGATCAGAGCAGAGGGTTGATACTACTTTACTCCCAGCCAGCAGGGGCTGCAAAGAGGACTGCAGTAGAACAACAGACCAGATGAGATACATTTTCAAAAGTGCATTAGATTCCCGAAGTGCTGGATTAAATGGTGATAGTTCCACGTGCTAAATCCACCCCAGTGAAAGTGTACGGCCTTCAGAAGTTCACTGGGACCAGGACACTTGGAACTGCTGCACCAGATCTACTCATTGGGAACAAAATGCTCATATGCAAGGATGGAATTTGAGGACTCCAACATGGCACATCAGAGATACTATGCCATGTACACTGTGTGCTGGCATACCACAATGACAGGAGCCTCAAAAGGTATGCAGTAAATCTTTAGCAAGAATAAAATTTGACTGTGCTTTTGTACTTCTTTTTTACACTCACATTGCTAACACTGTACAACCATTGCTGCATTGCAGCCAGCTTTGTTTCTGAACCAATTATTTTATAAGCATGCAGTGACAAACATTATTTTCAATGTAAACTGACCATAAACGGCATTTAGACCAGCATCTGCGACTTAACAGTCTCTTCCTACAAAAGAAGCGTCATTTCCTTATGACTCATCTCAAGACTTTTTTCTCTCTAAGCCCTCCTTGCAAAACTTACTCCAGACATTAACAGCAACAATTTAATTGATCACAATCTGCAAAGGCCTCTTAGGGACACATTCCACAGATCAAAGCAATTCCAAAGGGAGGCCACACTATTGTTTCCCCTTAGCCATAAGAGCTGGCAATTGTAAAGAAAATATTTAGCCTTTTCACTACCAGAAGAAAAATTCACTATTCACTATTAATACAGAGAGAATAAATAATAGATGAATAAGAGAAATACCACAAGTGGTGGGAGAAGGAAGAATATAGGCATTGCATCAAGTTCCCCTCATCCATATTTAGGAGGGTCTCAGGTTTTCTGGGTAATCTGTATCAATGGATATTGGATGAAATGGACATGGTAAGAAAACTGCTTTCCATGAAGCAAGGGGACATAATTGTGAACATAACGGAGTAAGAATTGATAAGAGATGCTCGTGATATATGTATTGTTGCATTCATTACAGGAGAGACCACAACATCACTTAAGAACATTTACCTGTGTAACAACTTTGAAATGATAACAACCCTTCTTATGACCAGCTGCTGAGCAGAACAGTGCCACACTGAGGCCCTGTTATATCTAAACATTAAGTATTGATAAACATTTTAATAAAAGGGTGCTTTGTGGACATCACAAAGAGAGAGAAGGGACAGAATTAGTCAAAAAATACCTATCAAACCCTACGCTGTTTGAGAATAGCTGAAAGCCTACTTCAGATTAAAATTTTTCATGTATACAAACACGTATCTCTGAATATGCACCAAAATTGCTAAGAATTACATATGTGTCTGGACCAACTTTAAAAACTAGAACCAGAAGTTTAAAAATATAACCCAACAGAAAAAGAAAACCCATAAGGAGCCCCAAAGCCAGACACAATTGTGGACAGAACCCAAGTACACATGCAGACAGGGTCAGAAAAGGACTGTGTGAAAGCAGCTGTTCACAATACCTAAAAATAGCTTAGCATTCCTCCTTTTTGGTAAAGCTCCACCAGATGCCCCTGGTACCTTCTGGAAAGAGAAAAAGAAACAATTAAAAATCCATCAAGCGAGACAAGAGTAAATCAGCAATAACCCCATACCACCAGCATTTCTGACACACATCTATCTGTTTATGGTCCTTCTATTAAATCACAGTCTTTGCTGAGCAAGAATGTAAATCCTCTTCATTCACCCCTGACAATGGGATTCAACTCATCATTGCTTACTACCCTCATGGAGTGAGAAAGCCACCATCTGAATCCTCCATACTTTCCTCTGATAGCAATTAAGCAGAGCATGTCTCATGGTCACCATGGGTGATTGCTGTTCTATCAACAAGACAGGGACATCTAGTATCACTCAGACCTCTCACCACTAGGTCCCCTACAGTATTTCTTAATGACTAAAGCTGAATTAGAGAGGGAAAGAAAAAGCTATTATCTGCATAAAAGATTCAATCCTTCATAACTAATTCCAGTACGACCACTTTGCTGTCATGTATTAATTCAGCTAATTTTGTTCTATCCAGAAAAAAATGCCCTTTCCATCAGGATCCATGCCTGCTTCCATTGAGATCAATCCAAGTTACAGCTATGCTTTCTCAATATTAGAGTGTATGGAGGAAACATGACAACACTCAAGCAATTGTTTAGGGGGGATTTTATTCTATTTTTTAATTTAAACTCCACAGCAGAGAATAGTAACTTCCAAGTGACATTCAGTTTCAAGTACTACTTTCCCAGTTCAAAATACCTCAAACTACTAGGGAAAAAATGCTAGTAGCTGAGGAAATGTAAAAGCCAATGCACTTGCTTCTCAAGCTGTTTATTAACAGGCACCATTAAATCAAATCAAATTAAATCAAATAAGCCTCTGTGGCTATAATGCCAATGTGATGCATTATGTAGCGTATAATGTTAGTGTAACTGGTGAGGTTGTTAGGTGACTTTTTTTTTTTAAATAATAATATTGGGATACAACAGGTGGAGAGAAACCAGCCAAGAACCTGTCAGCCTACGGCAAGTTCATGTTTGCCTCTGCTCCTTGGTAGGCGAAAGGGTCACATATTTTGGGTGGTTCCCTTCACCATGTAAATAACGCTTTTGCCAAAGCAGGCTGCTTGAATCATCAGTGAGGTCTTATACATCATAGGAAAGTTTTCCATTCTTAGAAAGAGCAGATGCCAACTAACACTCCTTGGCTGCACTTAAGAACAGAACCTATTATCCATATACATGAGCCCTAGGGAAAGGGAGTCAGGGTTGCAACTCCAGCATTAAAAAAAAAAAAATTCCTCAATGAAGTGAAAATAACAAACAGAACTTTTTTTTCCTTAATACTACTGGAAAGTGGAAAGTAAGTAGCCAAGAATCCAAATCTATTTTAAAAAAGCAGCATCAAGATACAACAGAACCCAATTACAAATATATTATGAATAAATACTCCCAGGATTATAACTTCAGAACTAAAAAAAAATGTTGTTTCCAATACTAGGAAGCTCTAACTGAATTCTGATGTCACCAAGCGGGATGTTGTGAAAGTCATCAAGATTAGAGATTTCAAAGGGGAAGAATTCACATGCAGTGTTTATCACTGCCAGCCTGACATTAAATATTTCAGTTTGATTTTCCAAACTGCTGAATATATCCGAACTGGAATTGCTGATGCTCAATACTCCCGAAAAACACAGAACCTGCCAGTTTTTTACCTTGTTTCTCCACCTGTCAGAAATCACTGAAAATGCTTCCCATTCACAAAACAATTTTGGCTTCTAACAGATGTGACACACTCAGCAAATGGGAGTCCACACAATGCATCAGTAGTGGCATTAAATTCCGTTTGTGATGCTTTTCATACAAGGTGTCAGTGTAGCCTATTCTGCATTCCCTTTAACTGCATCATTGCCACATTTTTTACGACAGGGACATCAACGAATAATATCCAGGAACCCATCACTGTAGGAAATTTCATGCTTCTCTGACCAGTGTTTTCAAGAGGGCTGAGGCACCACTATAGCACCAAGCTAAAGCTCTGCCCGGGGCTGAATACTCCCCAGGCAGTTGTATACAACAGTCATACACTACAGGAAAGTGGCTGATCTAAAAATTCTGAAGAGTGAAATTTGGGGAAAAAAAATCAATTTTCTTGATATAGCTAAGAATTTTACCAAAGAGTGCTCCAGAACTTGCACTTGTGCACATTTCTGATGATTCAGCAGATGCCTCTGGTGCTGATCTGCCACTGGCAGATACTCTAGCTCTATTTAAGCCAATAGGCTGAAGATCTGACCCTTATTTTCTAATTGAATTGTGACTCATACTTAATCCAAACACCTTTGGAAGCAAACATGGATTTCTGCAGCAATGCAGTGCATTCTGCAAGGATGATGCCAAGGGAACCACAGGCAAGAATAGCAGCCTCACTAAAAGAATCTTAAGATAGCATATCCAATGCCTTTGGCTTTACTGTATCCCACACCATCAAAAGCTTGGCTTAAAAAACCAAAACCACAATGCAGCATGTGCCAGACACTTCATAAAACTGTTCCAGTGAAGGCCTGATGTTTCACATCGCTCAAAAGAAAACACGGATAGCACGTAAGAAGCAAACAGTCTGGTAAACAAAATCCAACGTAAGAGGAATCCTATCTATGATCCATGCTAGATGACACAATCTTCACCTGTACTGTATAGTCAAACACTGTTTTCTACCACATGACCCAGTGCACCAGTGCGTCACCACCTTCAAACATAGACGTCAGGCCCCTCTGCTACATCATGATTCACAAGGAGAAAAATAGGAACCACTGAACTAGTTCAATCGAAGGTGTACGCAACACCAAACAACAGTCGGTATATTTGCTTCTCCCTTTTGGAGTTCTTCAGTCTGATCTTTATCCAGGAAAGGAATTTTTGAGGCCTCATTTTAACCCCAGTTTACCTTAATATTGAAAATTCCCAGGTCACATGCTGGAAGAAAGTTATATACATGGAAAGCTGACAGGATTTCTGCCCACCTGTCTCTAGTCCTAGATATCATATTTCAAGAGTGTTAAATTCACTCAGAAGAACTGTTGCTAAAACTAGACTAGGCTCTCCAAAAACTCAGTTAGCAGTGTGAAGGAAAATGTTGCTATCATCACCCTTACAAGGAAAGACCATTCTAAAGTATAACAAACATCATTAACAGTCTCAACCTGGAAGACATGCAATCTACCTCACTATAATTCTGATATAATATGAATAGTCATCTACTGGAAATAAATAAGTGATCAGGGCACTTTACATAACTCAGGGCCTTCATCATCCAGGGGAAACATTGCTGTAGAATGAGAAACGTGAAGTATTCTGTCCTGCTCCAAGCAGCTATTTTAGGCCCTCTAACTTGCCAAAAGCGACAGAGCTTAGGGGAAAGGGAGCTATAAGCAAACCCAGTGCCTTCCACATAGCTCAGGTCAGAAGTCATTAACAGCCCTTTAAAGATGCCAGACAAACCACACACGAACAGATGTTATAAAAAGCACAGGTTACAAATTACTGTTGATATGCAGTGATATTATGGAAGAACACTGAACATGAAGTTTGTATGTATACATCCATGTGTAGGGGGGTGTAAGACTGAATGAGGTCAGTGTGTGGCTCTAGAATCCAGCATTAATTTAAGCTAAGTTTTAGATCCCAGGCCAGGTCAGGATTAGGATTCATGCACAGAAATCTTAGTATGAAAAGAAGTCCTGTCACCCTGAGATGAAACCTCATTAAACAAATATCTCAGAAGCTTCCAGCCAAATCTGAGCCAAAACCAGTAATTCTAAACTTCAAAGGCAAGTTTCAGAAAAGTATTTAGTTACCTACAGTATGCACATAATATGCAGACAATACATATGTGATACGCAGAAGCGTGTAGTGAAAGACATCAGTGGAAGTCAGGCAACAAGCTGCCTTTAAGATCTGACTCTTTAGAGCTTTTGATTCGTCTCAGAACTGAAGCTATAAGATTGGTTGGGATTCAAGCACCTGAATTTGATATCCAGCCCCAAATCTGAACATGTTCATTTCTGTCATTCAAGATTTGGTCTATGTCTGAAATGCGTTACCTAAATGAGCACAAGACACGGAAGAACTGCAGGGGTAGTTAGTTGGGAAGCCACAAGTCTCACCTCTATCACATGTCGTTTCAGATGCAAATATACACACTGTCCTGTTTTCCGGTAATGCCTTTCAATGTGTTCCCTTCCAAATCCCAGAAACGTGTTCATGCACACATAGAGACCACCTTCTGAATCCTAAAAGGAATGACACAAATAGTTACAGCACAGAAGGAACTGAACAGGACAGAAAGGACTCAGCATGCAGAAAAAACAGAGAATTGCAGACCCTTTCTGTTATCAAGCAAGCACTTAAAATGTGGCTTTCATAGCACATTATGGTGTTTACATTATCAGTCCTCTAAGAAACTTCCACATCATATCAGTCTATAGAAACCCATTGAAATGGGTTACTTTACAATTACAGATTAGTGAGCATCCACATTGGAGGTCTAGAAGTTAGTCTTGAAAAATTCTGCTCGAGTGCCCAATCCACAGAGATTGGTAGGCGCAGAAATTTGTAAAGCATAGAAACAATGGAGCACAGACATTTGTTTGAAACAATAGAACTTCTTTTGGCCATTTGATTGCCAAGAACAACATTCCAAATCAGAAGCACAGCAGAGCTGATGGTACAGGGATTCAGCCACAACTTCTACTGTTGATCACAAACTTGTCCGAGAAAAACAGATCTCAAGTGATCTTACAGCTCTTAGAACTGGCTAAGAAGAAAATTGGCAAGTGTTTTGTGAACATTCTTCAGTATCTATCAGGGATTCTCTCTATTCAGGCAACTAGAGAGCTTGGCGACAAGGGCACTGCAAAGGAAATATAAAGATATATATCCTGGTACTGATCACAAATCCTGACATTTCTGTAACATGACCTGGCAAGAGTCCCATCACTTTTTGCTCTCCCAAAAGCTGGGTGTTGATGCTGGCTGTTACCAGGGTCTTCCTCCGTTTTAACACTGCTCTCGGATCTCTCCTACATCATTCAGACTGCCAGAAGGACTTTCAGTCATCTGGTTCATTGGCGTTGGATCAATTTTTTAAGCCCTCTCTGGCATGTATTGTTTTGAAATAGGTGGCGCATAACAAAGATTGAGCCTTTCAGAAGCACTGTGACCTTCCTTCTATTGTGAATGTGTTTGTGCTATTGGGTAGTACAGAACATCTCATGTTAAATTCCCCAAAGAACAACATGAACTAAACTCATCCATAGGCACCTTAGAAGGAAATTAAAAAAAAAAAAGAAAAAAACCCCAACAAACCAAAACATTATCTACAGAAACAAGTCATGTTAGGTGTGTACATGCACATAATCATGTATTGAGAATTGTTACAGCAACAGTTGCTTTGACAGGATACCACCTGATAGTGCCACACCTGAAACACTGTCCTGGTTTCGGCTGGGATAGAGTTAATTTTCTTCCTAGTAGCTGGTATAGTGCTGTGTTTTGGGTTTAGTATGAGAATAATGTTGATAACGCACTGATGTTTTGCTAAGTAGTGCCTACATCAGTCAAGGACTTTTCAGCTTCCCGTGCTCTGCCAGGTGCACAAGAAGCTAGGAGGCAGCATAGCCAGGACAGCTGACCCAACTGACCAGCGGGGTATTCCATATCATATGACATCATACTCAG
>NW_009225162.1:0-5239 GCF_000690835.1 Fulmarus glacialis
CCTTGAACCATCAACGTTTTTGGATGGATGGAAACTGTTTTTTTGTCATGTGTTTAAATATAGTGCCTGCTAAAAAGGCATCCTTGTCACAAGTCTCCTAAACAGTGTGATAATACAAGCAGTGAAAAGCCTAATACTTTACATTTGGTACTATTCCTTCGTCCCATACCTAGGCATAGCACCTGCTTTGAGACAGTCTCTGAAAATTCCCTTTTAATGAGCTTTCTCATTTCTGTTTAAAAGCTAAACACTAGATTGGTGAATTTTTTTTGTAAGTTTGTGTGTGGGTTTTTTCCATGGAAAAATGGTCACTGCATGATGCTGCCTCCAAGTACACATTATGAGCGCTACTGCAAGAAAAAGCTCTGGCAGTTTATAATTTGAAGTAGATTCTGTGCCTTACATGGGGTTGTATCAAGAGTTTTCTCCCTTCGCATCCAGCACAGTAGTTGCTTCAGATATTAACCGAGTCTAAAAATGATGTCTTGCTATCACTCCCCATGTATCCCATGTAGGTTCCCATTACCATGGTATTTCTTCCCTCACAGACACTTTGATCTGTGTATCTCACAGCTACTCTGACTAGCTGATATAATGGCTTTACAAGGATTTCTCTCCACTCTCAAAGAGAATTTTAATTCATAAAGATACTTACTGATAGCTTGCTTCCTGCGCTGCGTGCTTTCCTTACCATGTAACTTCACTTCCAAAGAATTACCTGCTCTATCATTTCTATAGATTTTATACCTAAAGATAGCAGTGTCCCATTTCTTAAACATTTCACAAAGTTTCTGAAATAGCTGTTATATCAGCATCTTCAATTATAACAGATATTCCCGTTTGTCCTGGCTACTTCCTGGTCTTCTCAGGAAGGCCGCACATATTTGGGGTCAGGCTGGTTGTATCTCCATGTCCTGATAAATTGAGACTTCACCTTTTCAAACTCTTTTTTTTGTTATTCCATCTCTCAGTCTTACCAACTTGTGTTCTAGTTTTGTCTAGAATTATAGTTTCCTAACGTCTCCCTGAAAAGATGTTTCCCCCATCAACATCTCCCCTCAACATATCTACATTTCTTAGCTTTCCTCTGCCTTTGGTTTTAAAACTTCCTTAAATTATTTTTTTATATTTTTATTTCAATTTCAAGCACTACCTGGCTGGTTCCACATCGGTTCCCTCTCCCCATACAGGCTCCATCCATTCAAATTTTTCCTGTTTGTCATGGATATGTTGTCCTTCCCCTATGTTATTTTCTTTTGCGCCATGACCTGAGATTCCCCAACTCCCTCTGTTCCTGCTCGTCACACTGGCAGCATGTCAGAGAATGCTATCACATAGACTCTTGTCTCAAATCTACTACCTAAGACCTCACTATTGCATTCAATAATTCATCTTTTTCCCTTCCATGTGATGGGTACACACATGCAGAAAGCACAACTAGCAGCTCCGCTACAACATGACATAAAGGCTGTGCCTGTCATGCTCACACACATACCAAGTTAGTCCTTGCACAGCTCACACTGACACCCTGATATCTGCATCCCTTATAGCCAAATTCCCAGTTCAATAACCTATCTCCTTCCAACAGCTGAGATATATGTCCCTGGGCGTGCATCCACACTACATGGGGATATCAGACCATTATGCCGAGCAGAGGGAAGGAGACAGCAGTGGCTGCTCGGGCAGTCTTTCTCCCCATTCACGTTGCTGCCTTCTTGTCAGGAGACTTTATTCACTCCCACCAATACAGGACCTGAAGGTCATACCATGTGAGGGTCGGACTGCTCCATGATGCCTTCAAGTCTCCTCCACAGGTTTTTCTATTTCTCTGAGTTTCTCTTATTCATCCCAGCTAAATCAGTTGAGGCCCTGTAATACTCTGAAGGCCGTGAGCTGCTAAGCACTGACTTAATGTAAATCTCATCTACCAACAAGGCAGGTGCCACTCAGGATTGTGGCAGTCACCCAATGCCCTGGATGAACCAAATCCATAACTATTTCTTTATAAAGTAGCTTCACTGGAACTCAGTAGACAGAAAAATACAATTAACCCACTTTAGATGTCTTTGTCAGGTCCTGTTACTTCTCCGCATGACATCAGCCCTGTTGCCCCCTCACAGGATTTTGTTCCTGCAAGGGTGCTGCCCATCACTTTGAAGGGTTGTTACATGGCCTTGAAAAAAGAAATGAAGTGAAAATTTCTGAGCTACATACATTTATGGTCTCCACGGCAACAGAGTCATCAACTCTGTGCCTCCTGCTGTATTTCAAAAGAACATAAATATTGCTTGAATAATAAAAGGCTGTAGAAGCAACCACCACACATCCATTTAGTTTGAGATCAATAGTCCCTTTACCTTCTTTCTTCAAAATAATTAGTCTTACCAATGGTGATACCAAAACCTAGACCTCCTTCAGCTTTGCATCTTCTTTGGTTTAACGACTGCTCTATTCAGACTCTCAGGCATGAATGCAATTCTTCTGTAAAGCGTCACGTGCCCAAGTAATACAAATCCCTCTTAAATCTGTCAGGACTCTCCAAAGAAGAGAGAGCTTTTGAAGTTTGGCTCATCTCCACTAATATTTTCAAATATACAAATACAGTAAGATTAGAAATTAAATTAGAAATCACGTAATGAATCAGGTAACATTAAAAGATGAACTTTGGAGAGGGGTATGGGGTGGGGTTCTTGTGACAGACAAACACTTGTTTCACCAGAAAGGTCTCTGATGAAATTTTGACCTCATCTTCCTTATCCGCTAGAAGAGTAGAATTAACTATTTTGCAGTAAGACTAAGCATAACAAAAAAATATACACAATTATGAAACATGAGATACTAGCTAAAGTGATGGATGGAATCAGAGCATACGGGGCCTATGAAAAAAGGAACTATTTTGACTATATTTGAATAGCCTTCAGATGGCTAGATGCAATTGATCTAATTTTCCTAAAGGGGGCACTCAGTTTTCAGAAATTTGGGATCATTGTCTTTATGGTTTCTCAGATTGGCCCATCAAAAAACATAAAAGGACCCAAAATCAATAGTCCCTCTAGCAATGCAGATTTTAAACACCAAAGCCATGTCAATAGTAGGACAGCAGGCATAGTGTGCAAGTAAGCTGGCTGATTTAAAAGTTAATAGACACGAAAAGTCTTTGCATGCAAGGAGGAACACTTCTAAAATTACCCCTTTCAGACATCAATAACACTACTGCAGGGCCTTGCTAATCTCTCCTTCCCAAAATCACAGTCACCTACTTTAGATCACTGCAATTAGCACCGGCACCAGATGTTCATTTACACCTTCAGAGATCCAGGTTTGTAAACTGAACACTCCTGTGTTATGCTAATGTGATTTTAACACCCTCAACAGGCTTCTGGTTTCCTTCTCCTCCCTATCTTGAAATCTACTGATAATTTTAATCCAAGAATATTACACCCAGAGCTCTAGAATAAACTTCAGTCTTAGTGTCATTTGGTGGGGTGACTCAGGTTCCTTAAGGTGGGTGTTTGCCATCACAGCACACCTTAGGTATCAAGGGCATCTACACACAACTGACAAATATAACACAGAACCTATAGCAGACTTGTACTTTTCTGGATAACAAAGCCTATTCAAATAACACAAACCATCTCTGTTACATATCTCAAACACTCCTCTAGAATCTTTGATAACCGTAAGGCTGAATCATATTAATTTTTCAAGTGACAAGTAAGAAGCTGAAACCTTAGTACAAAGCCAGGAGCACGTTTTGCAGCAAAACACACGAGTATTAGGATTTCCAAATTTCCTACAGGCTGTGTCCTGGTGTGCTCCAGCACTTCTGAACATTTTAGGTTAACCTACTTCTTTCTGTAGGTTAAAATGTAGGCATTGTAATGCTTGACCAATGTCCATAACTTTTGTCCTTTCCAAGGAAGTCATTCCTAGAAAGGTATTGCCAGTGTGGCTTGAAGGCCATCATATTCCAGTGATGAGTCAGTTCTAGAGTCAAAAACATATATCCAAAAACCTATGAGCTCTTCTATCAGCAAGAGGTTTCTAGGATGAGCGTTTCAGATTACCGCTACTGGAAACTGAGGATGTCGTCTCACACTACCTCAGGAGGTGTTTTCACATAATCTCTTTAATAAACCCGTTAAGACACTTCTCAGTTGTTTTGTTGGGTTTTTTTAAAGTTAAGTTTTTACCTTTCACTTTTTAGAAGTCTTTTCCAAAAGCTCTTTTCTCTACCCCTTCAGACATTCTGTGACACAGAAAGCCCCCAGAGCTACTCAGCTGTCTCACAGGTTAACTCTGCAGAGGTTAATGTTGGGCAGTACAGAGTAGACACAAGCCCCTTTTAGCTCACTGTCAAGTCTAAGATTATTGGCAAAAGCCAAGTTCTTCAGCAGAGGCCTAGGGGAACAGTTCATCATGACGCACATTTCTCAAATCACCATGTAAAATAACAAACATTTTAATAAAAGCTTTAGGACATAAGAGACAACCTTCCTGACCTTACAAAATCAGCAAATGCAAGCTTCACAACATAAGTCAAGTACCTCATGTATTGAAGAGGAGTTTCTAGAACTGTTTGCAAAAAGGCATGACAAGACCCCCTCATGCTTTGCATTGAGAGGTGTGACGAGGGTGGACATTAAGATGAGCCTGAGGACGTGTCAGTGTGCAGAGCATTCACCTCCCTTGCTTGATTCAAACTACCTCTGTAAGAATCAGAACTTCACTCAAGCATGGATAGGAAACAAACCATTCCTGAAAAATGAGCAAGCTGAAGGAGTTCTCAAAAGAGCCCCAAGACTTACCAACCTGGAAAGACAGTCACCAAATAAGATGCTCATAGAACTGAGTGCTTCCAACTTAAAAAGGAAAGACAAAAATACAAAAGAAGGAAAGGAATGATAATCCACGGCATTCTTTGAAAGGTATGAATGCCAGATAGCTAAAGGAATAGTTCAGTGTAACATAAAGGCTTTCACTACCAATAACGGGTGATATTATGGTATTGAAAATGTAAGCTGAATATCACAGTTGAAAACTAATGCTATGCAACAATTTCACAAAGGAAACAAGTTTCCTGACTGGCACGCCTAAAATTAGACCAGATCAAACTTTACAAAGGATCAGCTCTTCAAACAAGCTCAGCACCCAACAACTCCCAGCTCATCTGCTGGAAAGCCACAAAAGCCAAGTCTGAAAATTCTGTCACTTTATTTATTCAGCGCTCTCAGCAGGA
>NW_009225162.1:5270-37613 GCF_000690835.1 Fulmarus glacialis
ACCTGGCCCCAAACATACATTATCCGGCCAACGTAAGACTCACTTCTCCACCCAGTGTTTTACCCTTAACACTATTAAAAAGAAAAACAAAACATTCAGTGAGTTGTGTGAAGGCATTTTTTCTTTTTTCCTGTCAAGATGTTGACTAAGGTTGGTTAAGAAGAATCGAAATGAGTGCGATGGAGAAAAACAGCTGCTGTTGTTTTAGACTGGCTTTACAAAAACCTGTTCAGCCTGAACATGGTAATGATGAATTAGATAATTAAATTGCACTGAAAGTATTATTATTATTGGAAATATCTTTCTATTACAGCCATCCCTGTGAGTATGTATACCTGTTCTTTTATGGTTTAAACTGATAGTGATCACCAGATGCACCTTCTCAGCAAGTTGTTCAGATGCATCACACATTGCTCTTGTGGCTATACACGCAGAGGCAAAGGGACACAGAATGAAATATTATTATAGCCAACATGTCTCGAAGGCTTTGCTAAAAATATCAGGAGTGGGTTAAATCACGAGCACTGAGTCTCATACCCAACCTCTGACAGCAGCTAATGCCAGGTACCTCAGATCAAGATGCAAGGAAGACTTTTTAACTGAGGTACAGGATGACATCCTCCCAACTTTGAATAGACAGATGGTAATTCCTGTTGTAGGAGTTCTTTTACCGCTTCCAAAAGCCTTCTTTGTTCAGTATTTTCTCTTGCCAGTACACAATCTAGTTATGCCTGTAATATCCCAGTTTATTTTCAATTCTGTTAAGATTTTCACTTTACAGCTTTTTGAGGAAATGAGTTTCATAGGTGAATAGAATGCAGAAGAAAAAAAAAAATACTGCCTTTACACAGGTTTTTACCATGTTTATTAAAATGGCTCCCTCTGTCAAAAATTCTGCTGGCCTGCCCACAGCCTTACGACACAGAAGAAAAATCTTTCCTGGGATGGCGTAAACCCTTTCTGGGGAGACCTGGAAGCGTTTCAGCAGTCAGCTGTTAGGCTGCTGCATATCGTTTTCCTGGTGCAATGACAAGCCTATGAAAAGAAGAAATCAGGCTGTGATACTCATTTTGGGGGCCTTTTGACCTTGGAAGAAGCTGAGACTGAGTGGTTTCTGAATTCAACAGGCTTTTTTGAGGGAGAATGTTTCCAAAGGTGGGGAAGCAAGGTGTTTTCATGCATAAACAACCTTGTGATGCTGGGCCATGAAAAGGTTGTAACAGCTTGCTACTTTGCATTTATTAGGAGCACCTTTATCACACACATACTAATAAAAAAAAGAAAAGGCAGAAAGGCCGGGCATTCTTCAGATAAATAGTTAGCCATTTCAAATAACAAACCAAAGAAACAATTAAAAAGCTTTGGCAATAAAAGCTTAACAGATGATGCACTGACAAACCACTACAATTACAAAACATATTTTCAGCTAATATGGTTAGCATAATGTACTCTGCAAGCATTAATGTATTATCAAGGTGGCTGTAAATCACTTTATCAATTATTGAACTGCAATAAAATATTTATAAATGGGCCCTTAATATCAAATGCAACTGTGATACTTTTAAACCGTGGCAAATGTAAGGGAATGTGCTTATCTTTTCATTAGCAGAAACTTGTGGAGTGTTAATAAATGGCTTTGCCTTAACTCATGCTTTGCTTGCTTTGCATCTTCAGTAGTTCTGGCTTAATGGAATAATACAGCTGAACAGTGACTCCATTTTGCCACAGTCTGTGCAATAAACCAACCCATTTATGAGAGCAGTTGGATATTGCTGTGAATTAGAGCCATAATGGGTAAAGAGTCTATCTAGTTTAAGAGGTTCCTTCCACGAAGACTACTGGGACTGAGTACATGGGGTAAAATTGTCAGGTGATCTTCTGTGAACTCTTTTTAGACTTGTTACAGTAAGAACTGGTTTGAAACCATTCATTTTTCATTAATTTTGGGGCAATCAATAAGAACATTTTCAATTAAATGTGTGTGTCCAGAAATACTCAGTTTCAGCTAAATCAAAAGTTTCCAGAAAAGCAAGAAGTTTGGCAAATACCACCCTGAAAGCCTGAGGAGGTCCAGGGTGCTTCCCTTGGCCCACCCTATCACTACTTGACAAAAAAACAAGAGTACAAAGTATCCAGGGTAAAATCTGGACTTTCATTCCAAAAAGGGAAATTTGTCCAGAAGCCTGTCTCCCAAAAAGCCTTTTCAAAGGTTCTTCTTAAATTCCAGTGAAAAAGGAAATAATTGTCAAAGCCTCCGGAGCCAGCACCGCTGTCCAGCTACAGTAAAAATGACTATGAAGTGAAAGTGATAATAGTAACAGTTAATCAGGTGTCTCCTGGATCCCTGAATGGAAATCAGATACTTGCTTTTTAATGTTACAAGGTTAAAATTTTGAAGATATTCTTTCATAGCAAAATTGAAAGAAAGTAGTCAGGCTACTATTATATTGTCCTTGATGCTGCTGATAACAGGACAAAAGTGAACTAAATTACTGAGTGGTATTCTTCCAAGCAAGAAATGACTAAATGCATTTTTTAGTAGGAATCTGCTGGTGTTTTCAGCACAGGGGGCATGACAGGACTTTACTCATCCTGCTCTCAGGCCAAGAAATCTATTTTTGTTGATAAAGAGGATATGCAAGAAAAGAGGACTCAACTGCCATTATACAGATGCAGGTCTGACAAACACCCACAGTCACTGATAGACTGTACCAAAGCATACAACCAGATGCACGAATTCTTCCTTCAAGGCCTTTGGCCAAAGTTCAGATACTCGTTAAGATCACACTGTCAGAAAAGGAGTTGCTGAGAACTAGCTTGCTGCTGTCACTACAGCCACAAAATTGCAGCTGTCAGAGTGATTCTGAACTGTAAACCATCTAATGACAGTCTGACTGCACAGTCCAAACATCATCTAGAAACACTGAAGTGCTGCAGAGAACATCGTTATACTTCATAGAACAAATTGCTAAATATGGGTATACTTGATGGGGTAAAACCACTACACTGGAAAAGTCTGTGTTAAACTCCTCCTGCCCTCCCAAATGCCAGATGAAAAACATAGTCCTATCTCACAAGGTAGGCTCAGGAAGCTCTCTGAAACATCGGGCATACGCTGTCACTAATTTATGCCCATTTGGCTCGTCAAAACCAGAGATCAGTAATTTTGTTGAGTGCTGGTAGGAATTTTCAGTGTTTCCTTCAAACAAGAAAACGTCGGAAAACCACAGTTGATATAAAAGGGTATGTCTGAGGTTGATCTCAGTTCTCTATTGCAGAGAAATGCTGCTTTTGAGCTGCTGACAGCCAGGTTCCTAGGACGCGTTGCATCAGCAGCCACATCTCCGTGCCTGCCAACTGAGCTTCAGCTAAGGAAGGGGGACAACAGGAGACATAGCAGCGTGAAGGAAAGCTCCCTCTGGAAGGGAATAGGAGGCTGTCAGGGTCTCTGAGCCAGCCAACACAAAGTGTTAGGGACCTGCATATGTCCCGCAGCCACAGCAGCCCATTCACCACAAGTACAACTGGGAGCCTCTCTCCAACACAGGTCTGCCAACTACTTCTTTTCTGAAGGCCTTCCCCGGTTCATCTTGCCATGACCTACCTGAGCAAAAGCCTTGGGGTGGGGGAGATGAGATCCCGCTGACAGCGCTGTCACTGTAAGCTCTTTTCTGCAGGGGCAGCAGCACCATATCACAAAGCCTGCAGGAGACAAGCGCTTGGATGAAGGGCAGCCTGTTTATGCCCAGCCAGAACAGCATGATCCTGGCAGGATCCCCTGGACCATTTTCCCTGAAAGCTTCTGGAAGGGTATCCCAACAACTGGGTATATTTTGCATCTGGAAGTGCACAGACCTTATGAGTAGATAAAACCTCGCAGTATTTTGTCTTCTGGAAAAGTTTCTCCTAATCTTTTCCATTTCAATCTCCAGCCAAAGATAAAGAATCACATTTTTAAGGGAGATAAGCAAGGGAAGAAGAGAAAATACATTTATGGCCACTTCATTTGGTGTCTTCAATACTTGGGCTGACCCAATAATC
The DNA here is from genome assembly GCF_000690835.1 of Fulmarus glacialis. Classification (NCBI taxonomy): domain Eukaryota; kingdom Metazoa; phylum Chordata; class Aves; order Procellariiformes; family Procellariidae; genus Fulmarus; species Fulmarus glacialis. The sequence continues at coordinate 9,312 of NW_009225162.1, forward strand.
CTTCATTTTTTGATGCTGGACCATAGCCTGTTTTTCAGAACACTCCCCTCATCCTGATCAAATGATGTGGGTGACAGAGAACTAACCATGTTCCTAAGCAAGTTGTTCCAATAGTTAGGTACCTTTGCACATAACATTTCTAACTGTATTTAGCTTTGGCATCCAGCCACTGAACTATCATAGTTAGAGAGCATTTTCAAAACATGCAATAATGAATTAAGTCTGCTTCTGCTGAAATTAATCCTGAGCCAGTAAGACTACACAGCTATGTCCCTCACACACCTGCTGTACAGGTACACATCATAAGTTACACACTCCCCAACACTGTGCTGACTGCTTTACTGCATGCAAAGAGTACCAGCTTAAACAGACGTTTTAGTTCACCATGAAAAGTGTTTCAAGTTTCTTAGCTTCCCTTTACAATATAAAAAAGACACAACCACAGCAAATTTAGCAAGAGTGACAGTGTTAGATGCTAGTGGTGGCTGGAGCAGTTGCTGCCCCTCCTCCTAGGAAATGCTGCTTCCAGAAATTACTGGGCTGCCTACAGAGAAGCTCCACAGTGGTTTGCAGCCCAGCATATTATGGTAAACCCATATCAGTGTTGATTTGCTTTGATTCACTAAATGGTAAAATCCAACCTTTTCAACCTTTCCAACCTTCTTGTGAAGGGAGCTTCACAAGAGCTGCAGCTTCTCTGTGGTTGCACAGCAACCTCAAGGTGAGAGGCATAATAGCCAGGGATAGCAAGACAAGTATAATACCTATGCACTGCAAGTCCAGATGTGCCCTGCCACTCCACATAGCAACTTTCACTCAAGCAACCTGACAGCTGAGCAGTTCTAAAAACAGTCCAATTTAGCCATGTACAATGCCTGCCCAGTTGCAATAAATGGGCTGAAGACATTGAAATGTCAGTGTCATTCTGCACCTGAAAGATCTACAGCTAAACCAGATGCTTCCAAGACACGTTTTCAGTTACTGCTATCTCCCTTGTCATGTTTGCCCGAGCCAACACAGGATGTTTGGGAGAAGGCTTGATACCCGTCAGAGTCAATGGCATGCTGATCATAAGCCCCAGTAAGAGCCTGACCCACCCCATAATCTTTTGATAGCTAACTTGCTACTCCAGTGTTTTCAGGCTTGTTGTAAAAAAACCCAGGATGGGCAGGGAGTATACTGCCTACTGCTACAAGGCCAGCATCCATGCAGGCTTTATCTTGCAACAAGAAGGAGATTCCCTTTAGAAGCTGAAGAGTTGGGAAATGACTACCCTTGCAATTCATGTCCTTTTTATTTATTTTTTTAATTAAACCTCTAGTCTGAGATCCACTTCTTTTTCTAGTAGAGTATTATTGCTTCACCAGCATCACAAAAGTAACTGTCTGCAATTTCCTAAGTGGAACAAAGGGTTCTTTTATTTTCCTTCAGCCACTTCTGCAACCTTTGTTAAAGAACTCATTACAGAAACACTTCTGAATGAATGACAGCACCTAATGATATTCTTCTTATAGCAGCAATACACAAGTGGGACTATTTTATTTAATTTTTCTGCAATTGTAGAACACCCCTGCTACAAAGTTATGCTAACTCAGGCTGCTCTCCTCTACCCTAGTTATTACAATGGTACTTAAAATGCAGATCTTAAATGGACCCAGCAATTATCTGGGGTTTACCTAACAATGACTACATAATAGTTATGCTACACAGCAAAGATTTTGCATCCTTTACATTGCAGAACAGTGTCTACCTCACTAGACAATAATTAAGTTGGAAAAGGGGCCTTGTGTACTTAATGAAAGTACCGGGGGAAAAAACTGATCAAGCTTGGTATTAAAATGATCCCAACCTCATGGCTTTTCATTTCCTAGTTTTACTTTTACTTCTTTTCTAGCAGCTAAACCCAGAAATTTTATTATTACTGAAAATATTTTTGAAAATTGAAGAGTTACTGCCTTGCCTCAAACGCCTGAAATTTAGAGAAAAAACACCAACAAAATGCATAAGTTTAAAAATAAGTCCTTTGGAAACTATTGGTATTTTAAACCAGTTGTAATTCACAACATGGAAGGTAGTGCCATGGTCACCCTATATTCTCTATAAGACCTGTGCTAAGATGTTCTGAAATAGAGAACTACTGATGAGGGAGGCATGTGGCAGCGCAGCAAGTACAAGGGTTCTGCTGTACCCAAACTGATCCTGGTACAGTGATGCTTAAATCCAATGTTTCAGCTAAAAATTTAACATGCTGTTGAAAACAAATCGTTCCACTTCCTAAACAATATACATTTCCAAGAGATGAAACATACTTCCCATACTTTAAATATCTCAGTAGTTTTTTAAGTCCATAAACACAAAGCTTTTTAGAATTCCAGTATTGCTCCTTACTCAGAGCAATCCCATTTATTGTCTGCAAGTATTGTCATAAGTCTAGATTAACTGCCCTAAGTTAGGAACTCACTGTGCTATCTTTATAAGCCTTGGGTTGAAAAGACTATATGAGCCTTTAAAAAGGAAATTTCATAATATTTACAAGTTACTACATAATGTGAAAGAAGCTTTAATTTCTGTGCTGGTTTTGGCTGGGATAGAGTTAAATTTCTTCACAGTGGCTAATATGGGGCTATGTTTTGGCTTTGTGCTGAAAACAGTGTTGATAACAGAGAGATGTTTTAGTTACTGCTGAGCAGTGCTTGCACAGAGTCAAGGCCTTTTCTGCTCCTCACCCCACCCCACCAGCGAGTAGGCTGGGGGTGCACAAGGAGTTGGGAGGGGACACGGCTGGGACAGCTGACCCCAGCTGACCAAAGGGATATTCCATACCATAGGATGTCATGCTCAGCATATATAGCTGGGGGAAGAAGAAGGAAGGGGGGGATGTTCGGAGTGATAGCGTTTGTCTTCCCAAGTAACCGTTATGCGTGATGGAGCCCTGCTTTCCTGGAGATGGCTGAACACCTGCCTGCCGATGGGAAGTAGGGAATGAATTCCTTGTTTTGCTTTGCTTGTGTGTGTGGCTTTTGCTTTCCCTATTAAACTGTCTTGATCTCACCCCACGAGTTTTCGTACTTTTACTCTTCTGATTCTCTCCCCCTTCCCACCAGGGGGGAGTGACCGAACAGCTGTGTGGGGCTCAGTTGCTGGCTGGGGTTAAACCAGGACAATTTCTCAACCTTCTTTTTCAACCTTTCCCAGAATACCATTATCTCCTCATTAACAAGTTTTTATCCAGTTCATCTCACCTTCTGCCCTTGATACATTCCTCCTGCTTCATTAGGTATCTGCTGCTTTCATGTTTTACAAGATAAGGACCCAAAACAACACTTCACAGAGGGACAGAAAAAGTACTTTCATGAATAAACAAACAAAAATAGGTATCTATACCATCCAAATGTCCCATACAAATAACAAGAGGCTGTCCACTTTGAGTGTTAACCAACCTAAATCTCTCCACCCCGAGGGGCATTTTTTTTTTTTCACTATCACTTATGTACATTATGACGTCACATTCATTAAAAACACAGCGTGACTGATGTACAGCACTGATAGCACAGTCACAGAATAGATCAGTAGTTCAGATATTCAGAGCCTGAGATGGAATGGAAACAGCTAGCTCACTAAACCTGAGCTAGCAAAGTTGTTGTGTGTCATCTATTTTCCACCTACTGCTGAATACTTCATTGCAAAGTTGGGCTGATATCTCAACTCTCCTGTTTTGCTGCAGTTTAGATCTGTATTTCTGCTCAGTTGTAATGCTCCTATCCGAAAGGAAATGGCATCTTCATGCAATTTGAAGGAAAGGTCTGATCTCTATCCAGATGACAACACACCTCAAATACTCACCTATGCAACCACCAGAACAGGAATGGACAGAGTGGGCTGGAAGCAAGCACATGCTTCATACCCTTCAGTGTCACAGCCAGCACCAGTGGGCTGGTGCTTCATGGATCCAACAAAATGTCTCCAGGATATCTCCTTCCCCAAAAGCAAAACCAGGATCAGTAAACTCCACATTGCACTCATACCCAATAGCTGGTACTATCTTGGGACAAAGAGCTGGGGCACATGAAGTCGTGAACCATATTAACAGCACAACATATAACATGAAGCCATGCTCTTACATTCTCTGTGAACCTTTCTGCCGACAAAGGCTCTGGATTCATATGCATAATGCTCTGTGTAGAAATGAGCACTTAGCTAAGTTCACTAAAGCTGATGCATACATAAAAGAGCACATTCAAAATATTCACTGTTTCTTGTGGGTCACACACATGTAAGTTATCCATGTCCAAGCTCGCCTGCTGTCCCTAAGCTGACTGATTCCCTAGACCCTTACATCAGGTCTCACCAAATCTTTGAAATGCCAAGCAAGTTCTTTTATAAACCTGGTTTTATGTCTTGAACTGTCGCCAGCATTTGAAAATCAGAGAAGCTGTAACATAAGTAAATGTACACTAAAAATCTTATTATATTCAAATACTTTATTAATAAAGCTTGCCAGTACATTCCAAAAGCTTCAGATCTCACAAAAAGACTGTTCCGAGTTCCTCAAGACACCCCTCAGCAACGCCGCCACTCTAATAGGTTAGATGTGTTCCAAATATGCCATGCGTAATTGTCAACAATCAAAATAGTTATTAAATTGGCTTATGAAGAAAGGAGCTTTGAGAACATGCAGCTTTGGTTTAGTGTTAAAAACAGGTCAGCATGAATACAGAAATCTTCATAGAAAACAGCATGCTACTGGAAAGGAAGCAAACAGCTGAGACACCTTGAGGAATCATACCCCATTTTCCCTGCTTGGATTGTATCTCACAGCTGGAGAAAAGTCTTGTGCAATAAAGATAATTGCCTACCAGCAAAGAAATAAGACATATACAGGCAGCCTCCTCTAGCCCTAAACAAATAACTGTTGATTTCCCTTTCTCTCACCATGCAAAACCAGAATATAATTTAGCGATTCATTTGTGAACTCAAAGAAGGTGCCAGAGAAGGAGAGAACGTGGGACTGGATGGAAAGACATGGACATAGTAATGTGTTAACATTTCAAAACTCAAGCTACTTTTGTTTTTAAAAAGCTGTGAACTCTGAACACAGGTTATTAGAAGTAAACCAGTGCCAGCTCAAGTGGAGGCTAATTTACCCCATGGTCATTTCAGAGTCATTTTCTCACACTCTAAAATAAACAGTCTGCTTCTGCATGCTCACCTGTTACACCACAACCTGCCCCAGCCTAAGGCGCAGGGTCACTTAGGAATGTACAACCCTGGACATATGCAGGTCAGCTTAGGACAGTGGGGACAGAGGAGTCTGTGCATCTTAGGGCTGGGATGCTATTAGAGGTTACAAAAGGTGAGTCCAAGAAAAGCTCTTTTAGAAGAGAACCCAGGAAAACATGACATTTAAGAGAAAAAAAAAATCCTCTCTCATAAAAGCCACGTAGACTATTTTTAAGTATTTCAGTAAATGCTCATTGCAATATGGGCATTGTCACTGTCTGAGTTTGTCTGTTCTGTTCAGGCAAAGGATTTAAATATAGACAATATAAAGAAGGAAGATAAACATCTGGCCTCCCTTCAGGACATTTTTACACAGGATGCATAGCCATTTCTTATGCTGTAAGACCTTTATTATCTGAGCTTTAAAGTGCTATTTAGTTTTTCTAGCTACATGCTCCTCATCACCAGAGAACCTGAGCACTCTACAGTCACTAAAGCAGATATAGTCCCAATACGCTTTTAAAGCGGAGAATTATAAATATCCATCTAGAGTAATCGCCATGTCGTATCTTTCATTGTGGCAGGAGACCCCGCCTCATTCGAGATCACCTCCACAGAAAGTAAAGACTGCCTTGCTGACAGCATGAATAATACCTGTGCTTTACAAAATACTTCAACGCTGCTATTCCCAAGCCTGTGTAAATCTCTAGATCTCTTTTCTGGAGATGCAGATCTTACCCCAGACATCAGGACCTAATGGCTTCAGTTCTGTACTGGCTCCTTCCACCTTCCTGTCCAAGGTGCATTTCAATGCAAATGAAATGCAAATGAAATGCAATCCTCTGTCCTATATGTTGACCACCAAGCAGTACTTCAGAATCCCTTTTAAGTCTGTTTAGTGTAAAAGGCTGATAAAGTAGTATGATTTCTCCTGATTTATGGGGTGGTGCAACACAAAAAAACACAGACTTAAGAGACACCCTGAGCTCCCGTGGAATGAAACAAACCCAGTCAGTCATTCGAGCGATACCAAGGCACTCAGTGGCGCACACTCTCCTGAGCCACTCGCCCAAAATCACGTAAGACAGCTGCACTGGCCACAAGTGTGGCTCCAGGCTGCCGCTCCTGTCCGGAGGTGCAAAAGCACGAGATGGAAGCATTCTCTCCAGGAGTCATCCTTCTCTTTTGTGCAGCTCTGGTCTCCCCCAGGCAGTTTAGAGTGTCTCTATAATGTAGACAAAGCTGACAAGGTCACCCAGGCCTTGATGTGAATCCTGTAATGAGGCACAGGGATGCCAGTATGTTTTCTTAAGCCTGTTTAAGAAACAGAGGCTCTAATCAACTATCATCAGCTCTGGAAATGAGGCTGATACAGAAGGTGAAAGAAAACTGCTAGAAAAGCACGAAGATCCCCAGAGTCTTTGAAAAAAGTTTTATTGGAACTTTTTTGGTTTTTTTAAAAAACATACGTAACACATAACAACACTGAAATTCCAGAGACTACGTCTTTAAAGACAAGTTGGCAAACTTCAATAGGAGATTAGTTTGGACATTGAGGAGGGGGGATACTTACAAGCAACCAAAACCAAACCAGCAACTTTCCACAGCAAGATGGGAATAAAAGAAAGGGCTGCAGGCAACTGGGCATGGCTCAGGCATAAAGAAAATTTCCTGCCACATCTTTGAGCTACACTCCCAAGAAAAAAACAATCCCAAGAGAAACCATCTTTAAATTCTTTCGAAGTGTACACATGAAAGCAAAAAAAAGCCTAATCAAGGAAGGAAAAATGCCAGGAGTGATTCCAGTAGGACTAGACCCCAGGTACTCATCCTCTTTCTGATATAATATTTCTTTCTTGTTGTTGTGGTTAAGTAAAAATGGAGTTTAATTTAAAAAAAAAAAAAAAAGCCCTCTGGAGATTTCATTTCACTTGGAAAGCTCTCTTTAAACTGGCCTGTGATCTCACAGCAAGTTTATTTTAATGCACAGTCAAAATGCAGAACTTGTGATGATGCGAAGGTATTTATTTCTGAATGGTTTCCAGAACCGTTTTGCAGTGAAAACAAATAACAAACGAGAAAAAAACATCCTATTGTTCTGCTACAATCCTTAAGTTAGATTCTCATTTAAGATAAACAGACACAAATTTACCAAGGCAGTGGAGCTGAGCCCATTTACACTGCCTGATACTCATTCCTTATATACACCTTAACCATGTGCAATTTACAATGCTTGCTTCAAAGTGGCGCTTAGGAGGAAACACATTTCTGTGGTAAAGCCAGATTTGCCAAGGCAGTAATACTCCTGACTAACACTCCTTTGAAAGAGATGCTGAGGACTCCCAGATGATGTCGAGGATGCAAGCTGACATTTATGAATTAGGCCAACCCTTTTCCTGAAGCATAAACATTGCAGGGAATCAAGGAACTCAGGGCATTGGGAAGTTGGGTTTATAGATTTTTAAACACCAAGGGTTACAGATGCTACCAAACAGAAATATTTGCAACAAAGGAATTGTATGGGGAAAACACAGAAAACTGAGCAATCAAATCCACCAAATTACCTTGTACAAGCTGAACTGGGGAAACTGTACCAGGACCGTAGGCTGTAGCCAGTACAAGAGAAAACAACGCAGCTTCATCCTCTTGATGGTGAAGGCAAGGCACTGGGCTGCACCTGCTGTGGTCTAAGCACATAAGTGCCACAGCCTGATGAGGAGCCTGAATCTTTAATTGTTGACCCAATTGGCTGCAGCTGGGGGCAATTTTTTTCCTGAATCTTTTGGAAAGAAGCAGACTGTAAGCAACTCTGATCACTGTTCTGTGCTGTCAAACAAAGCCTTCTGTGATGCCACACTCAATACTGATAACGTCCATTTTAGAGGCAAAACTAGTGTTTATTTTATTCGTCTTGTGAAGTAATCCCCTTTGGACTGAGCTAGCTGAGCTCAGCACTGTGGACAATAATGCCTCAGGATGATTGACAAGAAGAAAGTCAGGCAGATGTGCCATGTTTGATGAAAAGAAAAATATCTTAAACAAACTTTTAAAACTTCTTGATCATAAGTACACTATTTTTACTGCTCTCCAATGGCCATGGGGCACTAAATTCCCTTGGGTTCCTTGAAAAATTCCAGCACGCATTGCTTTAACCAGATCAATTGGCATATCTCGCCGTAATGCTGTAGCTCTGCTGAAATCCTTATCCTATTATTTTATTCCTTTAGAGTGCGAGAAGCACCGTGATTGCAACTGGGCAAAATGGAAAGTGTAGGCCTGCAGAAACTGGCAATTCCTCCCTGCTAGCAGCAAAACTGCCTGAACTGAAAGTTCTTCAACAAACTGCAAAACCCACTGGGAACAGAGGGTGACTTTGTGTGTGGTTAGCCCAGACTGATCCTGCACCATCATCCCTACTTTGCTGAATAAATGCAACAAGACCCTTCACAGCTACTTTAGCTTCATCAGACTAGAGTGACTAAAACCTAGATATTCACTGTGTTTTAATGCATAAGGCTTTAAGAACAAAACTATAAATACAGCACAGAGTTCCTTTATTTTGGGGTGCCCTAAGAAACAAGCAAAATTTCCTTTTGGAACATCTTCCCGTAGGGAGAAGAAAGTTACAATACATCAGGAAAACCTGTAAAACTGAGAAAGAAACATTCCTTGTTTACTGTAGTAAGAAACAGGATTAATCTGTTCTAACTCATAGTGTCAAAAGGGAAAATTCATAATTCATAAATTCTCATCAAAAATTATCATCCCATGATAGCTGTTAGCTTACAGATGACAAGCCTTATTGCTCAAAACCCTCTTGAAATGACACATTAAGTTGATATTTAGATCTAAATCTGTCCTGTTTTGCATGCACTCTTTTATACATTAAATAACTAGATTTTCTGCCAATCTTCTCCCAAGGATGGTCTTCGCTCTTCACAGAATATCGCACCTTTCTTTTTATATAAATACCATGTAATTTTTATTTACTTCTGTTCGCACAGACGTTCTATTCTTGGTTAGAACTGCTATGCGATATACACCCAAGTCTTTCCTGTTAGATCAATCAATATTTTATTTACAAGGAAAATGCCTTATTTACATTGTGGCAGAAGCAAGATGTTTGCTGAAAGATTGGTGCATAAATAAAATGCTGAAGAAGCCTCCCGAATAGGATTTTTTTTCTCTAAAGAACACTGTCCCATGTAGAGTGCAACTAGTAGTTTGAGTTAACAAAAATCACTGGGCGAGCATTACATCACGTTACAACATCTGCTTTAGGGGCCTCACAGACAGCAGCCTGTATCAGGAATAGTGAAATCTGGCTACCCTAACTACAGTGCAACAGCCAGCCTGAAGAGCTACCTTGGCATTTTCTCTACAGCTATGCAGGAAACCGGTTCCCTACCTTGGGACCCTCTTGAATTTAAGGATCTTCTGTCCTGTATCTGGACAGCATGGATATTTTTGAAAGGGTGCTTTTGTTTTGGCAAAAATTGTTTTTGCTAGAATGTGTTATTGATGGCAAAGGGGAGGGGGAAGGTCAAGATAGAAAAAGAGAAGGAGAAAATAAAAGGGAAAAAGAAAGGGGGAAAAGAGCTATTTCCCAGAGCAGCAGGCAGCTCAGCTGATGACACACTCCCTTTCATAAGGCAGTAGGAAAACTCCTATGAATTTCGTGCTATGACAGCACATAACTTTGCTTTCCACACCCCACACAATTATCTTACTTCTATTGGCCCTCCTGAAGACTCGCTAGTTTTGGCTTGCAACTCTATTCAGAGCTTGAGAAACTTTTCCCATCAAAAGTATTTTCAAAACTGGTACCTTCTGGTTTCAATTCAAAACCACCTCATCGGAAAATTCCCAATCAGTTGTAATTCTACCACCTAATGGTCCTGGGAGGACATGATGTAGATACTACTGAGATCAATTCTGTGAGATTAAAGAGTGCTCTTACTGCCTGGTTTCTTCTTCCCATAAAGGTCCTTTGACTGCAATCAGGTCACCTCCAAATCTTTTTTGTAAGCTGAACAGATGGAGTTCTTTAAATCTCTCACCACCAGCCATTTTCTCCAGCCCTCAGTCCATTTTTTGTGGTTATTTCCTGCATCTTCTCAAATTTTTCACTAATTTTCATATTATATATTTAAGTACCTAAATAAGAACTTAAAAGCCTACCTTCTAGGAATCTCTTATTAGAGAAATTGAACAAGGTCCATCTTCAGGTGATTATAATTAACGAAGAACCATGCATTATGTACGGCTCAAATTAAGCCTTCCAATGTGTACTGCACTGCAGTGCATTTCTCACCGTACAAATACATCTCTCTACATTTTCCAACATTTACTCACTGTGCTTTATTAGCTTGCACAGGAGCTCTTGACAATGTATTTTTAGACAGAGCTTTGAGTAATGTGAATGCTTTACATTCTGATGATCCACTTCCTCCAGATTTTAACTTGTTTGTTTTTTAAGTCATGTTCTATTTTTTTCAAATGTAACATCTTCACACTTGTGTTCAGAGTAAATACTAGGAGCTCCAGTTTTAAATATTTTTTCAGGCACAATGACATAAAGAACAAACTATGCTTTTTTTCTTAAACTAGTGCCTGCCTATTCCATAGCCCTAGTTTTCACAGGACCAGACTTTCTAGAAGACACACTTTCTCTAATTGTTGGATTCTGTTTGCAAGTAACTCGATGAACAGGATTATAATGAAATATTTGAGGAACCATAAAAGTGCTGTTGAATAGTGCCATTTTCCCAGTGAACTAGTACAGGCAAACACAGTTTTGGAGGCACAGGTTCCCCTGCTGACCGGAGGAAGCAGGTCAGGAGAGGGAACAAGGATGGGTTTCCTACACTTACCATAACAGGAAAGCTCCCTGGATCCTCCGGTTATTTTGTATAATGGCATAAAAATCCAGCATTGCTTTCCAATGTCTCAGCTTCTCTTAGAAGGGAGTAATTAAACAAGGAATGATGCTACTGTCCACTTCGTAAAACATTTCCTGATATCAAGGGGCAAGACACAATTGGATAATGAACTGTATTACAAATAATGTGGCACCTGTGCAATTCTGTAGCCTGGTCTCCAAGAACCACACTCTACAACTACCTGAAAGGAGGTTGTAGTGAGGTGGGTGTTGGTCTCTTCTCCCAAGTAACCAGCGATAGGACGAGAGGAAATGGCCTCAAGTTGCGCCAAGGGAGGTTTAGACTGGACATTAGGAAAAACTTCTTCACTGAAAGAGTGGTCAGGCCTTGGAACAGGCTGCCCAGGGAAGCGGTTGAGTCACCATCCCTGGAAGTATTTAAAAGACATGTAGATGTGGCGCTTAGGGACATGGTTTAGTGGGCATGGTGGTTTTGGGTTGATGGTTGGATTCGATGATCTTTATGATTCTATGAACTGACCTCTCTTTTTTTCGAGAAATGAACAATGAGGAATGAGTGAAGGACGGTTTTGTTGCTGATATTCTGTAGTAAACTGAGCCGACAGCATCTTGAAGTCACCAACCAATCCCACTGGCTCCACTCCCCAGATCCCCGCCAGAACAGTAAGAGGAGCTTGTGGAGGTAACCTCATTTCACTTGCTAAAAATATTTGCAAAATAAGGGTTTGCAAAAATCCTGCCTGAAATTTTTCATTGCTCTAGGTTCCTATTTCTGCTTCTCCACTACAAGCAATATGTTCCCCTTTTCGGTGCTTTGATAAAAGACTGTAATCCTGATGGGAGTTTCAGATTTGCTAATGGAAGGGAATATTCATACAGGCAGTTCTGTTATTCTAGTTGGCCGCCCTGCCTTTGCTATGTTCTGTGAACACTGTGCAAGATGTTGGGAAGTGATCTAACAGCAGGTTGTCTGTGGAAGCAGTAATCTCGTTACAAATTTTGATCATTAGGATGCCAAATATTTTTTAGGCAATTTTGAATGATCCCTGTGCCAACTGGTAAAACAAGCACTGCTCAGTAGAACATATATTTTGCAAGAAATATAAGCCTGACTGATAACAGAGACAGTGACTAGGACTTGGGAGGGAAGGGCACAGGACTCTGCAAAATGGTGCACAGAAGGCCAGCAGAGTGCAAGGACTGTTTGTGTAAGCAGCTTGTGCAGCAGTCACATGAAAAGGGAGGACACTCAGACCTGGACTTGTCCCATATAAGTCCAGGTGCTTAGTTAAAAACACTTAAATGACAATCAATACCCCTCTGGAGGGGCCAGAGGCTTGAATTGCTGTTCATGTCCTGTTTCTCTCTGTTAATAGGAGGATGAGAAGAGCAATGCAGAAGCACTCCCACTGCTAGCTGAAGCACTCCCAGTTAAGTATACAGCAATGGATGGGCTAAGCCTCAGCTCACTGCCCGAGCCTCCATGGGCACCCCAGTAAGAGATAATGCACTGCTACAGTTTGGCTACCTCAAAGCATCTACATCAAATTTACCACATAGGCACAGAGGACTTAAGCAGCAGGGTCTATATAGCTCAAAAGCATCAGCCTTAGAGCTCAGGGGGAAAATAAAGGATCAAGATACTCGTGGAAAGACTTATATTCTTAGACCAACCTCAGTATATGATGGAGGCTCAACATATTTTTCTTTTGCACAACTCAGGAGCTGAGACTCAGGGAAGGATTCCGTTAAGACAATCCCTTCTCATTTTCTCTACTGCTGCAGTAAATGGCTGTGAAAAATTAAGCACAAATGGTAAGTTCCTCTTCAGGGCTTACTCCGTGTAAGGCCATATCTCCTTATGAAAAGGGAGCTTCTTTTTGACATCTGCAGCCAGCAGTATTAGCATCTCTTTCTCTCATTCACAAGATAAAAAGCCCTGTAACCTTTAAATGGGTTGCAAATGGACTTCACTGTTTACGCCTTATCTTTATGCCGGGAGGAGAATGCAGGCCACAGAATCATGGTGAAATAACCTTTAAAATCATGTTATGCTGCAGTGGAAATAGGCATGCAGGGCAAAGCTGAGAATCCTCTGGCTCAACCTCTAAAAGTTCACTGTGGCAGGGGGAATAGAGGGGAAAAAAGAATGTAGAAACTTGTGGGGAAGCTGGGACAAACAACTGATCTGTCAGGATGTTTGAGGTGGATACTCCAGCACAATCCAAAAAAATTGGAGGAAATATTTTGAGTGGGCTTGAGTTGAGAGTATAACTTCCTTCACAGAAGGTGAAGAAACTTCAGACAGAACAGTTTATTCATCAAGGCATTTTCCAGAGTGGCAAAACCACGGATTTAAATCCCCCTCAAGCTGAGGAAGGATTGACTAGGTCTCCCAGTAGCCTAGTGAGTGCTATGCACATGAAACCCTAAGGGAAGTTAGAAAGTATAAGTATCTAAGGGGGCTAAGTGTGAAGCAATGACAGTTACTTGAACTGGGTCAGCCCTGGACACGAGACAAGTCCCAGCTATATTTCCCTGATGGCCTTAGGGGAAAAGAAAGCCAATATTTAAAAAGGCAACACCTTTGGTGCTTGCATACAGCTGGCAGCTTTTTCTAATGACATTTTTGGGCTCTGATCCCTGAACTGCTGTGAAGTTTTGCTTTCACCACCTAAACATATTAGGAGGCTATTTCTGTGACACAAGGCAGCTCAAGGCTCCATGAAGGACATCAGGACTTCAGAGTGGTTGGTGCAGAAATCCCTTTCCAAAATAGGACACAGGCTTCTAAATAGCCCTGGGCAATCAGAAAGCTTTAGCCACTACATATGTTCTCCATACTAAGTCCTCAGCAAAGGTTTCAATCAGCAGAAACCAAGGTTCAATGAAGGGTTGAACCAAAGGCCTAGCCCTTTAAACAGTCGATTTAGTGCTGTGAAAGATGACATTTATTGAACTCCTATTTCCGTCCAAGCAATCCTACGGTGCTTGAATCTTAATCCATTTCTCAACGGCTGATTGGAGCAAACATAAAATGAAATGTTTGAATAAAACAGAAATATCAGTCATCAAATCTGCTGTCAACCTTTCTGGCAGCCAGTGCAACTACAATAAAGCAGAGGGTTATGTGAAAGTACACTGGAAATTTGCTGCAGCCAAGCCAGTTGTAAGCAGTCTTCTCTAATAAGATTTCAGCAGGGATATATGCAGGTTTTTTTCACCTCACAGAGGACAGTTTCAAAGCATTATTGCAGTAAGGTAGTCTTTGTTCCTTTTCTCACTATAAAGCCCCATTTGTAACAGGAAAGCTTACAGACTCTTAGACCATTTTCTATTGAGAATTGTCTGGTGCTTTCAGTTTCCTACTGAGATGTGATCAAACCAACAGAAGCTGTCTATAGCATCTATTTCTCCAAGGGACTCTGGGAGGGCTCCAAAAAAGATCTAATACGCAACAGCCATGGCACAAAAAGATCAGTCACAGAAATTTAGGGGGTTCTGCTGCAGCATTCAACAGCCTCTCAACTACAGCGCATCTGCATTATCTGTTGTACAGAGGCATTGCACACCCATCGGGTATGTTCTTTATACTGTACTTGCCACCCAGCTTTAGGGTCAATTCACGGGTTATTCATGCAGCCCCACCAGAAGCACAGACCCATAACGCTGTCAGAGTGGGAGAGATTTCTACAGATGATTTCTACCTCTTTCATCGAGGTAAAACAAGCTAAATTTACATCCCTTCGAGTTCCTCTTTACCTATCACACTCTCAAAAACTTCCAGGGGTGGTGTATTCCCATTCAGCACCATCAATGCTGTTAACAAGACAACAGCACCCAGAAGCCCAGCCCCAGAGAAGCAATATACTCTGCTAGCTTTGAGAATAATACAGGCCAAAACACAGTTCTCTGTGCCTCTACTGCTCGGTGCAGACACCATCGGGTACTGAATATGACAACCTACAGTAAAGCAGTGGATTCTCCTTTCAAAATGAGTAGGGAGGGATTTAGTTATGATACTGAAGCCACATTCAAGAAACTTTTGCAAAAACAGCTTTACAGGACCTTCCAGCTGATGCTTGTTTGCAAGCACAAGGGGATCTGAGCATTCTCTCAGATGTTTTGGTGGCCACAATCTTCATCCAAGTGGGACAAATGGTAGCTAATGACATTAGCATTGTAAAAGGACTACGAAGCAAGGACTTTCCCAAACTCTGCAGGGTATCTGGAAAGTCATGCCCCAACTGCTGTATCTGTAGCTGCCAGGAATTAACACCTGTGAGCAAGACTCCATTTGCGATGGAGGGGGTCAGAAGCAGCTGAGAGATGGGGCCAAATATTGCATCTTGCTTTCTCATCGGGAGCCAAAGAGAGACTGTCCTCAGGATGTTCATTGCAGTCTACCGTAATGCTGCACAGACTTGTGCAAATCAAACTCAGGTGACCCATCCCTGTATCTTGAGACCTAATCCAGACCCACTGAGGCTAATAGCAAAGCATGAACACACCTGATGAAGTTAGCAGTACCAGCTAAACCTATGACAGGCATGCATTCAGGGATGGTTGTTCAGTTAAGAGAAGTGCCGTTGCTACATCCTCCTACCCCTCCACAGCGTATGCTCCCAAATCACAGCATACCAAAGCAAGCATTTCTTGCATGCAAATTATCAAATGTCTCTGCCTGTGGTAATAGTCTTGTATAAAGACAGGGCCTTCTGCGGTAACCCAAGCAAACAGCAAAATTTTCTTGTCTCTTTGGGACCACCCAAGCAAATTAATGCTCTGAGACTTTGTACTTGGGAGTGATCTAGCAAAGCCAAATCCTCCCTTGTGCCATTTCAGTGCCCAAAGAAGAGTCCCGAAGAGAACAACGCCTGCACAAGAGACTGTATACTCTGGTACCAAAAGGATGCCATAGGCCTTCCCTACTGCTAGTACAATGTGTATTCCTCCAGAACTGGAGAGGAACCAGACCCAGCAGCAACTACCAGTCTGGACAAGCCCAGTAGAAGTAACTGCCTTACCAACATACAGAATGGCACATACCCATCATTCTCAGCTGTGCAGCAAGATAAGAAGGTAATGATCCCATTTCAGGAATGCTAACAGCAGTTATCCATTTGACATCAGTGACATATCATATATGACTGCCTTGAATTCTAAAGGCAGTACCAATTACACAACCCTTTTGTGTATCATTAACAACCTGGAAGCTATTCATCCACTTAATTGCAATAGTAGCTTTGTGTCTGAGGACAGGACGTCAATCGTTAATATTTGACAAGTACAGACTTGTCAATTATTATATTTTGGAGTTAAATGGGAATGTTGAAAATTGATGGGCAACTCCTGAGCTATCTCCTTCTTTGCCTAAGAGAGCTCTTTTTTACCATCCAATCTTAATATCCTATCTCTTGTTTCTTATCCTGGAACAACACCCCTGTACTAATCTAGCGTGAGATCAATATTCCAGTAATCGTTGTCAGAAATATTCTTGCCTGTCAACTAACCCGCTGCCCCAAAAAACCCCAAAACCAAACAAACACCTCACCCCCCCAAAAAAACCCCCACCACACACAATAAACCAACAATGGTCAGTTCGACTCTGCTAGCACAAAATACACCTAGGATGAGTACAATTCAATTTTCAAGCTCCAGCTGGTATGAAAATTCAGCATAGATATGAATGGAGATTAAAATTCCAGTACAACTTAAATTTGTATTCATGAAGAATTAGTTAATAGGAAAATAGTAAAGTGATCAATTGTGAGTGGGTGCTCAGAGGATCAATCAGCCTTATATAAAACTAATGGAAAAGGTCACAACAGACCAGCAATGAACACCCTGTAGCCTATGAGGTTCATTCAGAAATCTGAAGCAGCAAAAAAGAATCATAGACCAGGAAAACCTACAAATGTACTTTTGAACTCTCCGAGTAGGCGGTTCTAACAGGGAAAGAACAAGTTAGGATTTGATTTTCTGAGGAACAGACAGTTTTCATATGGGATTGAGAAAGTTTTCATATCAAGTAAGAGAAACAAAATGGAGATCTGAAGCTATATTGCAAAAATCAGCAGTAGAACCAGGACCCAAATCTTAAGGCAATATTAACAAAAGTCCTCCCTTTTCCAGTAATCATCGCAAGACCACAAGAGGTGGTACAACTATGATTTTTATCTTCTTTCTTTTAATGTAATGGCCACCTGACTTCCAAGTTGCTTGAAAGAACCATTACTTTCTGCATTTATTATCCTTTTATTATTTTACTGCACCACACGGCTGCACACATAATTAAGGATTTAAATAATGAATAGATATTAGCATTATGTAAATCATCATAATTTTCCATTAATGGGAACTGGTGGTAACTACCTGTGAATCACAAGCATTAGAAGTCACACAGTCTTATACATTTTTAAATTTGAAACTATATGCCTGTTATAAATTACAATCAAAGCAGCTCTACTCTTAGATTGTTCCCAACTCAATCTGTTGCACATCTGTTAGCAAAACTTTATGTCCAAGGCCCTTAAGAGTATATGGAATATATTAGTATCTTGAATTAAGACAGCATGGAGTGCCCAAACCATGATTATCCCAACCAAAATTAAATCCTCTGAGTTAACATTGTGTATGTCTATTCAAATTACATTTAGCTAAGGTCAGTTATGAAAAACAATTGCCATCTCACCACTTACTGCTCTCATCCATCTTTTTTAATAAACTCATTACTGAGCTATAATTGGAGAGGTTCGCTTAGGCCAGGACTGGAAAGCATTGCCTTTCTTAATTCTTCTTGCATTTCTTGCTGTATCTATTTCCACTGTGGCTTGGGGCTTAATCCACCAACACCCCAAATAATGAGTTCAACAAACAGGCAAGACAACAAAGTCTATTCTGAACAGTACGCTGCACAATTTTCTTGTTCTACATAAACATGTTTTAAAACCAATATCAATGAAAGATACTGAATCAGCAGCAAGGGCTAATGGGACACCCTTCTACATTACTCTGGAGTGCTCAAGAGTCAGCAATGAGGTTCACTATGCTAACTTTGCAGCTATCCATATGCCGGCTATATTAATGATGAATGAGGTCCTTAATCTACATTTCTTGTAACACAACCTGTTTTCACATGTCTACGCAAAGAGACCAGAAAATCCAGTGCTAACAAGACTAGACTGCTGATGAAGAGAGGATTTGGAGAAGAGGGTCTAGAACTTGAATCTAGGCACCTCATCTACTCTGTCTCTTCAGCTTCTCCCAGCACAACAAAAAATAGGAGCTCTCCTGTTCTGTAGGGTAAGACTGGCTATGGAGAAGTCTGTTGGGAGAAGTTCCGTGTGCCAGCTACATGCGCGTATAGACCCTACAGTGGCCACTCTAATATTAGGCTGCTTGGAGTTCCTTCATGTTCCTCGGAACATTTTGTCCCTGCCATGTTTCCTTTAACCATCCTCCCTGTCATTCAGCCTAGTTTTTCACATCAAAAACCATGATCTGAATCTTTCCCAAAATGCACATTTCCTGTATGTGAAATTATGAAATTAATTTATTTTATAAAAAAAAAAAACAACCAACAAAACAAAACAAAAAAACAATCAACAAGTAGACTAATAGGACTTAGAAAACAGCAAAAGACTTGAATAACCTGTGTTTTACTGAGAAATGAGAGAGAAAATAAGTGGTAGCTTGGAGTGCTATGGGAAGGGTAACTCAGCTGTATTACCCATGGTACATATTGCCTGGTAGAAGACTGATATGAAGAGACAATTGAGATAATATAATTAGCTGTTCAACTGTGTTTGGATGTTCAGTGCCGCTTTTTTGTTTTGGTTTGTTTTTTTTTTTGTTTCTGTTTTTTGGTTGTTTTTTTGGTTTTTTGTTTTTTTTTTAATAACCCCCTCTCAAAAATCCCAGACTACATGTGTAAAGACTTTAAACATAATGAAGTTGGGATGTTTGAATACAAGAATGCCCAGATTCCATCTAGCACAGTAACTTTTCTCCCATATCCGATGGAAGGGGATTTGGAAGGGGATTCCTACAGAGGAGAAGAAATAGGGCAATCAGAGATACATTCCCCCAAGCACTTCCTCAGCCTTCAGTTGTTTTTGGTTTGGTGTACCTCCTGAGTGATACATTCTGGCAACTTGGTATCAATCAAAGGTGTTTTTTTTTTTCAAACGCTTATCCAGTCTCCCCAACCCTTGCGAACTTCTTGCACCCACAACATCCTTTGCAAGAAATTTTGAAGTTCTATGCACTGTACAAAGAACCTCATCTTATTTGGTTTGTCTGAACCTAGGCCCTACCACATCCATTTGATAGACCTCATTCTTCCAGTGGAAGAAGCAATGAAGAGCATCTGTATCCACCCTTAAAGCTAAAATTATGTAGCTCTCCTGTATATTCTGCAAATTTTTGTTTTCCAAACACACAGGTTAGTAAGCCATTCCTTATTCAGAATCCTGTACATAGCTCTGATTTCTGCTGTCTTTGTAACTTTCCTAGCTCTCAAAAATAATTTTTGAGACAAGAGGACAAAAAAGCATGCATTTCTCAAGGTGTAGCATGATGTAGTATTACCTGCTCATACAAAAACTCCTTGCCCATCAGCCCAGTAACCCAATGCTACTACTGGTAGTATTACAAGTTGGCTTTATACCTCTGCTAGATGGACTTGACTACATGACATCACAAAAAGAAATAACATCCAGAGAAATTATCAGGTTGAGCTAATGAAAGGCAGACATTAGACATTGGCTCTCAAGTCAGACTGCTTCTTTTCCTGGTGGAACTCCCATACATGATCCACAACAAAACACCAAAGGGAAGTTATGTGATCACGCTCCAAATGTTACACAGGGTTGACTGCCAATAATATGCTAATTCTAATTAGGAATATAAAAACAAACATTTGCAAAATGTCATTCAATAAGCCCATAAGCCCCCGCTGCTAGTTAGAAGCTATAGAGTTAAAGTCAAGCCTTTCCTGCTCACAGTTTAGTTTGTCCTGCTTAGGTGTAATTGCCACATTAGTGACTTTCAGCACACAAGAAAAGCAGACAAGTTGTGATCAATAACTTTAGATATTTTTAAAACAACCACAAGAATCTACTGACTTTTTCAAAACATGGGTAAACCGCTTGAATTATTAAAACAGGGGAGGTATGGTTGAAGGATAATCTGTAGTGTAGTCTGTCATGTTTCCCAGATTCCACCCTGAGATGGTTATCCCTTTTTCTCCCTTTTGTAAATCCGTCTGGCTTTTGTCCTTAAGGGCTGTGGGAGTGAGCAGTGTCTGTTTAACGTTTCCCTTTCCCAGCACATACATACCCACTATTGATGGTAGAACATACCTGCTCTATATTGATCACTTCCAGAAAGAACATCCAAAATAGTCTCTGTTAGTCCAGAAAAACAAGTACCCTCTAGGGATGGGGCACCTCTGTCCATTTTATTTCAGAAATGGATTTTTCTTGACTATTTTTCACTGAACAGGAGTTCTGCTAAGGTAATGACTACAGTCCTTACCCGTGGAGTGGCAAACTTATGGAGTGAGAAAAAAATATGTCTTTGGTTTCCACAAGATGCAAGTGACTGCAATGTCACTGAATCCCTGCTAGAATACAGCTCCACAGTGGCCTTGCTCTGCAAGAGCAGCAAGATCAGTAAGTGGCCAGTCCTTTCAAAATAGTCCTCTTGGGATAGGCCATTGCCCTTGGCACTGCTGCCAAAAAAAAAGAGAATTAGCCCTCTCCAAAACAAATCTGAAGGCCACTTCAGCTCCAGAGAAAAGCTCATTACCAGGATGATCAGACACACACAGGCAGTATGGAAAGTTCCACTTCTCCTGCAGAGAAGAGCTAAGGGATCTGCCTGAAGGTCTCCTGAGGGAAGAGCTCTCATGAGCACCAGTAATACTCACAGCCATATCACCTCGCTCAGAGGGTTCCAGTACTTCTGTTTCTGGACCTGGAAGGAAGCCAGGACAGCAGAAATGGAAAAAGCAATGTTAGGAAAGCTGTCATCAATATAACGAGATGCATTACTGAGTCCAGGGAGGCCCACACCAACAGCGATGGCCATCCTCCCCAGCATCATGTAACAAACTTGTGACCTTTCCACACATATAAGCAAGGCCTCAAAAACTACAGCACGCAGCAGAAAGAGAGCAAAGGAGGTCAAAACCATCCACTGATGTTAAGATCCCTGAAGTAAAATGCTCGAGCAATCTTGACAAGCAGACTCAGATACCACTATACAGAAGAAAGAAAGAAAGAAAGTTTGGACTAGCATTCAGCTGAGGCATTACCAATATTGAATGGGACTAATAATTTTCTGTATGAATTTTTATTATTCCTTCTGAGTCACGGAAAGAATAAATATGGGATTTCTTTTCACTTGAATGATTTTCAGAACAAGGCTCTGAAGCTAAAGTCAGAAAATAAAAAAACTGATTCTATATCTCTTTTAGTTTGTTCTATCATACTGCCTCTAATCCCCAGTCCTGGATGAGTTGCTCTGTGAGCTAAGTCATCAGCTTGGAGACAGAAAGGGCCTGCCCCACATGTAACCTGTTAGGTAGGAAATGGACAGGCAAACAAGCACAAGGAAACAAACTTGTCAGCAACATTTGGTGGATTGAGCACACTAAGGGGAATACTTACACTGTTTTATTTTGAAGTGCTTAGTTAAGAGCCATGGATAAGTACAGTGGGAAAGGTAATAGTATTTAAGTGCTCCAAAGCAATAAAATTAGGATATAACTACACCAGAATTTTCCTTCCACTGCCCAATTACTAAAATAAGCCTATGTCCAGATTGTAACAGATACATTAACTTCCTGGTTTTAAATATATTTATCATGGTTACTGATGAGGTCTAAACCTCGGTCAGAAAATTCTTAGTGATGGATGAATGCTTATCACACACATCCCTAGACAGCATACAATCAGGTAAGTATTTGATCCAAGTCTTCTCTGTTGAATATGTACCAGTGGTGGGTAAAGAATTCACAGCACAGAACTTAAGTCCCTTCACCACTGTGAGAAGAACCTCAGCTGCTGGCAGCAGACGGCACCAGTCAGTGCCAAGCAGAATCTTTCAGGTTTAGGCCAGCTCGAACCCGGGCCTTTGAAGCTGAGCAAGTGGATTCAAAGTCAAGCATTACTTAATTTCACAAAGCATTACTCAGGTTATTGCTCCTCTGATGCCACCGAGCCCAAAGACTAAGTCATTCCTCAGGGCCCAGGAATCCCTGGGACCATTTTTTGGCTCTGGCAGATCACATACAGTGGAGGATATGGCAGACTAGGAAGGAGGTGAAAATGAGAACATCCCTCTCTTCCCATTTCAGCTCCCTCCCCTCCCCTGCCATTCCCTCTGATGAGGAGAGGAAAACAGTGAGTGTGGCACATGTAACGGTCAAGGAAAGGTCAGTCCACTAATGGCTGCCGTTTCCACAAGTCAGCCACACAGAATTTGATCTGAAGATGCAATACATCTATGGAGGGCTTATTTTTTTAACTGAGTTGACAGAAACAAAAGAACAGGTCATGTATTCAATCTTTCAGACAACATAGGATTGCTTCATTTACTATAAAGGTCAGAAACAGTGACCTGCTTAAGGGCTAAGTGTCTTTTTAAAGGTGAAACACGGATGAAAGCAAAACATCATTTATTTTTAATTAGCTACCAGAATGGTATTTGATTCTTCTCCAAGCACAGCACAAGGACAGTATTCTTCCTGTACCTCCTTAGCTCTAGCAAAAAGGTATCACTGCCTTTGAATAGAAATCTAGTGATCTGGAATCAGTTCTGCAGGAAACAGGCTGAGCAACTCTGCAGAGCCGCTGCTGATGGAGGAGCCCATCATCGTCTTCCTGAAGGTCTGAATTCCCCAGGGTCAGCCAGGCACAAGAACTGCAACAAAAGAGATTCCACTTGCTTAACTGGGAGTTTTCCCAGCTCTGATCCTTGGCCATCTCTGTGACAGCTGTATGTGAGATGGGGCCAAGTGGCTAAGAGGCCTCTTCCCGTCAGGGGGAGGGGGCTGCCAGGCTCCCATGTCCCAGCTGGATGGATACTCTGCCACTAAATACAAAGCCAGGCCCCATAAGCCAGTGATTTGCGGTTGTCCAAGATGGATTAACTCTGACAAGAAATACCAAAAGACTTGTATTTAAAATAGCCAGCTGTCCAATGTTTCAGGGACTCGCGGAGGATGGGTACATCCCAGGCTCAGTCTCCTGTTATGTCCGATTCAGAGTTTGGGTCTCCCTAATCCCAGACCAGCCCATCATAGTGTCTGATACTCTGCAGCTGGCAGAAGTTTGACAGCCCTAAGTTTCAGCTTATCCTTCAAAAACATCACCAAAGTAGACAAACCTATGAAACAAAGTATCATTTTGGGCAAATCAGTATTTTCTATTTCCCTAAAAACATCCCAGACTGCTCAAGCTGTGAGATTATCTTCAATTGCTGCTTACATCTCGTTTGGAAAAAGATCTCTTTTAGTATTCCTCTCATGTGGCACCAGATTGTGACTTGGACCTTGAAACTCTGCAGCAGGACTGCAAAACACAGGTATTTAATCTGGATGCATAGACATAGGCATATGCTCAAAGCTCTGCTTGAAACTCAAACTCAACCGGGTAATGCTCAAAATGACTTTTTAGAAGTTTATGCATTAGAGAAAAAAAAGAGGTAACTCACTGCATTACACTGAATTTTACCCACAATGCTGATAAAAATCACAATGCCTTTTAAAAAGGGGCCATTTTCCCTTTGTTCTTAGCATTCTCACGAAGAAAACCTTATATACAGATTCTGATCCACATCCCACCTAAAACCAGCTGTAGCTTGCTATTCTTTTTTATTAAAAAAATGTTTTGCTTAAGCCTGGCATTCTTAAGACAGACTATAATTTTTTGAGAAGTGCAATGTCTTGAGATCTCACAGAACCTTCCCATCCGTGAGCATGAAGCAAGGGACATTTCATATCCCATGACACATGAGGGAACAATCTTATCTGGATAGCTACTACCTCTGTGACAATTTGCTTGCATTCAGACAAGATTATTTCCCTGATCTTGTCAGGCCACACAAATACATGAAATAAGCTCACATAAAAATTGCAGTCACAAACCTGCGATTAAAGATGTCCTAGACACATCTTCGTCGTTGCCTGCATTCAATTTTAGACATTTTTCCCCTAAACAAACCTTGTTTCCTCTTCTCTCTCCCCTTTTTTAATTAAATTTAATTTTTTAATTAAAGCTTCTCCTTAAGATCATCTTCAGATGATCCGAGGAGTATTCCCCTATGACATTTTACTGTCGAGCAATGAACTACTCTTGGTGGTTTCCCAGATCTCTTGCCAATGTAACCATAGAGACCTTGCCAGCTGCTACATCATTTTGAGGAATTTTGTCTCTCTCTCACTAGCTTCCCCAATGACAAAATCATTATCCAAAAATGGAGTCACAATGGCTGCAGGATTTTCTTCATTTTTGCAACACTCAGTAGCTTACATGATCATTATGTCAACTATTGAATTTATGGCTCATTATTAAATAACAGTATTGCTATTTACATAAGAATAGCATGCAGGGGAAATGTACAGAGGTTATCGGGTAAATGCCTATATTCTAACCTGTCCAAGGGATAAGACTCCAACCCAACACATGACATAAAATAGTACATAAAAATGAAAGTGCTCAATTAGCTGAATCAAAAAGCTGTATGCACAGCTACTGAATGAGAACAGCATGGACTCACAAGTCAAAGGATCTAGAAGTGTGTGCCAAACCTACACTTATCTGGTGAATCTACAACTGTAGAAAGAGGTTCTGTTTACCATCGCCTCTTTCCAGCATCATTCATGTGGAACAGGTCAAAAGGAAAATTCAAGCAGGATGCCAAGAGGAAATAAGGGGGAGGAAGGGAGAAAGAGCACAATTTCCACCATTTTCTCAGACTTTAATTGTGATGCTTTTCCACTCCTTCTGTTACAGATGCCTCACAACAGGTTCTGATCCCATAACAAGGCAAAGAAAGAGATTCTTCTCTTCTAGGTTCTTTCATTACCCCTTCATTTCTTCTCTTTCTTATCATTCTCCTCTTTCTTTTGCACATTAAGGGCATGGCGTGTCCAAACAAGGCAGAATCTTTTGCAGCATTTCTATAAACCAATAGCTAAAAGCACAGTGAAAAGCAAGTACTCAATACTTTAAACATCCCAAACCAACCTAGGACAAGGTAGTCAGATCTTTGTTTGGATGATGGACAATGAGCTCTGCCCATTTCTACAGTACTGAAGTTACTGGTTACAGCCAACACCAGATGCAAAAACCCAGTTTGTTTATTTTGCTGTTGTTATCTTAGCCCTTTAAGAGGCATTTATTTCTAATTCCTTTCAAGGAAACATGATCACACTTCAAGAACAAAAACTCCAGGAGTTTTAGCCCATCTTGGCTATTTTGTGCTCTTTTTCAATCTTTAATTTGAACAAAGCTTCAAAAGCATTCTTCCCCTCAATCACTCCTAAGAAAAAAAAATAAAGCAAACAAGCAGTATTGGCTGAGCATGCCTTATTTAACCCTTTACATTTCAAACGCTGCAATCATTTTTTAGCTTTTCCTATTGCATTTATAAATGAAAGGTAGCAACTATTTCTAACAGACGTTGTTGCCCATGCACCAAGCGAGTCAGGTATCTGTACAGCACCCGTATCTCTGACCCATTTATTCCATTAAATTAATTCACCAGTGTTGTGTTCACAAACAGCAATAAGCAGCCTCCATCACAAACAGCTTACACAGCCTAGAGACACACAGACAAGGCTGATGGAGAAAAAGCATCTGCCCCCAAAACTCACTATAAAACTGAATCATCTACATCTCATAGCATCAGTCTATGGCTTGGCATGTTTGCAAACATGGTCTGGGGCGACTAATCCCACTGGCCGGTGGTGTGAGATCCAAGAGAATACCGAAATCTTCAGACCTGTTTAAACCATGTCAGAGAGACAGTGTCAGAAAAAGGGACGGGGCACTACAAACACTGTGAACCTGTCTGTGGTCAATGGCAAACCTGGCTGGCATTGCTGTGCCCATGGATATTGATGGAAAGCAAGGGAAGAGAAAGGTTGCATGGACTGTAAGTAAAAGACCTGTCACGAGATGCTGAGAGCCTGAAGAGCCTGTCAGGACATTTTCCTGTTTGGAAAAGCAAGAGGCAAATCTGCCCAGTGAGACTGACAGCAACCAGTTTTCCACCAGCAGCTCCAGTAAGCTATGTCACAGAATCTACTGGAATTGTAAACCACAATTGCTAGTTTGAGATACTCCAGCTTTTAGATACTGATTCTTGCTAGACTTCCCCCCATTCCCACATTGTTTGAGACGGAGTAGGAGGTGCACAGCTCCTGGGGCCTTAACAGCAAAGAAGAGTTTTTCTTATACCATGCTGCCCAGTGAATAGCACTGCCTCTTCGCAGCCCAAAAAGATAGGGCTCAGTATCTTTTACAGGTAGCAGAGCATTTTCTGGAGCCCTAGTTTTACTTTCAAAGTACGTGAAGATGCCCAGTTACTGCCAGTTTTATGCAATAAGTCTAGAATCTATTCTAATATGAGTTATATAGTGTTCATGCTGTACTAACATGCTGCAGTGATGTAGAGCTGTCCAACTTAAGGCAACTCTTGTTCTACTTCAAAGGTCTCAAAGGAAGCTGAAGCTGAAGTATACCTGTTAAGTGCACAGCAGCTTGTTAAGCATGGGCAATCTTTGCTGAAGCAGCTCTCTACCTGCATTTTATTAAGATATATGTGTCAGTCAAGAAGGAAGAAGGGGGATGCTAGGCCTTTTTTAAAGCTCATAAGGAGAAGATGCTAAATAACAACAGCTCAGAAAGTTCCATATATCTACTAGCCAAGCATATGATCAATTTATTAGTGAAAACTTTTGACAATGGTGGTGTGAGCAGACCCCTCATGCGAATTGGTCAATGGACTCTACAGCAGTAGCCCTCAAATTTTGAGTTAGTTCCTCCCTCCCCCAAATCCTCCTCCATTCCAGCCTAAGAGCTATCATAGGGACTGGTCACATTCAGAAGCCATGAGTGAGCCTCACATATAATAAACATTACATGAAATGAAGTTGTTTATTTACTTTGATGAGAATCACAAGGTTTAGGGTAGGGATGGCTTTACAAGTGGAAGAGAGCAGGCAAACACCTTCCTAATAGTTCAGTGTATATGTGTGTATATCAGGGCAACCAGCACAGTAGGTCACCCTTCCAGGGAAAAGGAAACGTAGTCACAGAGAAGGGAGGGAGAAGTCAAAAGTATGTGCTGAGAAAGGACCAGTAATCTGGAGCAGAAGATGAGAAATTGGACAAACCCCTCCTTGAGCCCCTCAAGCATATTCTGCTCTAGCAAAGCATCTTTGCTGAAGAGAGAAGACACAGCATGCAGTAAGAGCAAGGTTCCTGCCCTGAGTAGTCTGGCATTGGCTCCAGTTTGCCAACTGGATACAGGGAGAGCCAGAGATTTACCACACACACTTTTCAAAGGTGATCTTGCAGTAAGTAAAGTAAGCATATTCTTTCTTTTTCTTTTCTTCACTTTTGTCACTATAAACATCATTTGCTTCAACTTCATGTATTTTGCATTTCATGAATATACTCACATTTCCTTTAGACTTTAACTTGACCTGAGCTAAAAGTGCTATGAAGGTAATCACCTTCTTCTGTGTGTAGTGACCCTTCAGAGCAGATATTCAAAGAAGAAACATCTTCTGGGGAGACACGTTAGCCAGGAAACCTCTCTGACAGAGAGTGGGGTATCAGGTAGAAAACCTGAAAGCTGAGAGTCCTGGGGGGAGCACATAGCACCTTAAAATCATGAACTTGTTTTTAGCCTTGTTGTGGTTTAACCCCAGTCAGCAACCAAGCACCACACAGCTGCTCGCTGACTCCTTCCCCTCCCCCTAGTGGGATGGGGGAGAGAATCTGAAGAGCAAAAGTAAGAAAACTTGTGGGTTGAGATAAGAACAGTTTAATAATTGAGGGGGAGGGGGTGAATAATACAGTTGTAATGAAATGGAAAACAATGAGAGAGAGAGAGAGAGAGAGAGGAACAACACCCAGGAAAAACAAGTGATGCAACGG
>NW_009225162.1:37644-42362 GCF_000690835.1 Fulmarus glacialis
TCCGGCCAACTCCCCCCAGTTTATATACTGAGCATGACGTCATACGGTATGGAATATCCCTTTGGCCAGTTTCGATCAACTGCCTTGGCTGTGCCTCCTCCCAGCTTCTTGTGCATCTGGCAGAGCATGGGAAGCTGAAAAGTCCTTGACTAGCAGTGTACTTAGCAACAACTAAAAACATCAGTGTGTTATCAACATTATTCTCATACTAAATCCAAAACACAGCACTATACCAGCTACTAGGAAAAAAATTAACTCTATCCCAGCCAAAACCAGGACAAGCCTAAAGGGCAAAATCCATACTTTCACTGTAAAAGCAAACAAACAAAACAACCCCACCCCCCCAAAAAAAAACAACCAAAAAAACCCCCACAAACCCAGGTCCTCTAAACTCCAGACAGATAGTTTATATTTAAAAGGAAGGCAAAGCAATCCACAATTTTCACAAGTGTTACCTGTGAAGGTAAACACTTCATTTTTACCTCACCCTGCTAATCCACGAGAAGATTAAAAACTGCTCTGGCACAACTAAGATTTTAACTGAACTTCATTAGCTTGAATTAAGAACATCCTTTCTTCTCCACAGCACCGCCCACCTTCCCCCCACATGGTAGTAGCAATGGAAAGAAGCCATTCTACTTTGAGAGCAGGTGTAAATGGGCTTCTCAAAGTGCTAGTCAGCAGCCTGCCAGGGCTCCTAATCTCAACAACTTCAGTGACAGGAAACCAAGCCCAAGGCCAGCCACTTCTGAAAACCTTGCCTGGTCCAAGTACATACAAAATTGTTCTTTGTGATTAAGATAAACCAGTACCTTTCGTATTGCCCTCACCTCTAAGGAGTGGCCCCTACCACTCAGAATTTTAGTGCAACCTGGGAACTTTTTCTCCTCAGTTCACATAAACCACAGAGTACAGCTTGATCTAGAATAATTAAACCAGAATTAGGTTAACATGTTAAACCTTTTTTTTTTTCATTGTGAAAATGTCAACTGGGTGATGTCAAAAAGTTTAGAAATACGTTTGAGCAAAAGATGAACAGAAAAGAATTTTGAGGAATTTGAAAGAAATAAATAACTTTTTCAATGGCTTTTCATTTCAAATGTCCTTTCATTTTATTTTTTAATAGCTTTAAAAATATAAATAAATAATTTAGTTTTAGGTTGTCCTAAGACAAAATGTAATTTGTCCTGAAAACAATACCCCCCCTTCCATTCAATTCAAAACTTCTTTTTTCATGGGTACAGATACGACAATGAAAGAAACTGTCTGGGTTTTTTTCCCCAGCATCAGTAGGAAGAGAATGTGTCAGTATGCCAAGGCCATCTGAGCTTCCTTTAGTTAAACAGCAGCTATGTAAAACATATTCACAACATATAAGATTTTTATTTGCAACAGATGACGAGTATTAATCAGACTTCAAGAGGAAAATGCAGAGCTGAGTCCCAGATCAAAAGTATAGATACCACTGGAAAATATATCCTGAAAGAATTAGCACACTCTCCTTCAGTGAACTACTGATTTTAGATTACTTTGGACCACGTAGCCTCCAGGTGATTATTGCTGGATTCACAGCAAATGAACCCCTCATACATTCTGTTCAATTTTCAATCCTATTTTCTACCTGTAGGCTTTCCCCCAGTGATTGCTGGCTCTAAACACTACAGCGCTTGAGTTTAATGGCACTCTAGCTTAACAAAACTCTTCATGGTCATTAAGAGAAAATGATTGAATTAATTCAGAAACTCAAGAGCATTCAGTTGAACTGATATTAAACCTCAAAAATACATGAGCCAAAGTCCATTTAGAAAAAAGGAAGGTAAAAATAGGTAATAAGGAATAGGCAGTTATAATCGAACTAAAGCATCTTAAGAAGAAAACACTCTAATGAAGCACTTAATGACTACTTAAAATTATTTTAACAACTGATGACTTCAGAGAGAATTTAAAAGATAATTTCCCATCAAAAAGTC
This sequence comes from Fulmarus glacialis, assembly GCF_000690835.1. Taxonomy (NCBI): domain Eukaryota; kingdom Metazoa; phylum Chordata; class Aves; order Procellariiformes; family Procellariidae; genus Fulmarus; species Fulmarus glacialis. Next base: position 39,615 of record NW_009225162.1, read on the forward strand.
TTATGCAAAGTCACACCACTACCCATTAAGTCCAAGAGCTTGGGTTGAGTAACTCTGCATAGCCACATCATAGAGAAAGGACATGCATGTTTTCTAGGCAGAGATGGTATTCTGCTTTTTATATATTTATGCAGACATACAAAGGTAAAATGAAGAGAGGTCAAAGGTCTACCCACACCTTCTGGGTCCAGTGGGTTAGGAAACATAATATCTGTTTCCATAGCAATGACACAAACAGGAGAAATCTGACCAGTGTTACAGCTCATCTTTGATCCCCTACCCCAAATGCCTTGCTACTCATTTACAGCTAGATCAGCTGCAGGTGGGTTTCAGCAGAAGCAAAGGTCAAAGTCATCTGAGGTCCTCAGCAAGGGGCACTGCCCCACCAGACCCAATGAGATTGCAAGTCTCGCACAACTGCTCCAGATTTCTCCCTGTCAGCCTAAAGGAAGGACAATTTGTTCCTCCGGCCCAACCCTCGCCTTTTTTTCTCACTGCAACCTGTTCTCTTTCGTGTTCCTCCTAAAAGTCAGACAGTGCCACCAATCCTTGAGTACAAAGGCCCTTCTCCCTCCTCCTTCTGACTCTTGTGATGTTACAAAGAGTGTAAGTCGTCTTCTTAATAACCACAGGGCTTGGAGTTTTGCTGCATGTGGTAAGCTCAGCTCTGCTTAGGCAAGCATCCAAGAATCTGGACTCCAGGTATCATAAAGTTGGCCCTCGGCTAATGTGTTTGCATTAGAACTATGTTATATTACTTCACAGTATGAGAAATGCAGCTCAGCAATTCAGCTTTTCATCTAAGCTAGTCATGTACTAAAGTGGCAATTCTTATACGTGATTCTCAGCAAGATAATTCCTTTACAGATGTTTTCATGGCAAACTGATTTCCCTCGTGTTTCACTGTAGTTACAGTCAGCACTGTTAATTTATTTTTCCTTCTACAAGGCAATAAACTGTTGCACATTTTCCCTGGAAGGGAGAGATATTGCTGATTTATGTTGCATAACAGGAGAGTCTGATACTAACCATTGATACAGATGAGCAAAGACCACTGCCGAATCTTGATGGAATCAACACAACAAACTGCAAAATATCACTAGCTTAGCAGGTGACAATAGCATCTTCTGCCTTAACATTTATCTTCACTATCTTCAGAGCAATTTACTTGCACTATATAACCATTTAAGTTGTATCTTTAGAGAAATCATGATGCTTAATGTTTTACGATTGCCAACTGTCTGGAATTCAGATTTAAAATATCCAGGTTACAGCAGCTATTCATAGCACAGTTCCATGAGAAGTAGGATTTGGCATGGTCGCAGCATATGGATGCCAAGAAGGACATGTATAGCACTGACATAGAGGAAATCCTCTCTCAAGCATCAATACAGAAAGGCAAGGCTTCCCAGAGTCTTGAAAGACAACAGGAAGAGATGATCATCCAGAGGACCTTTCACTTCAGACAAGCCAGACTGCATAGAAGAGAAGCACTCTTCACTATCTGTCTAAAAAAACCTAAAGAAGACTCTATTTAGAGCTCAGACATCTCTGGTATCTCACAGAATAGTACGATTCCTCGTCCCCTCCATTAACACACCATGTTTAGTTTAGATACTGAACAGATGAGGTAACAGGAGCAACTGAGGAGGAAGAGGGACTGACTTAAATTGCACTTGCAAGACAGGGTCCCTTCTCAACAGTAGTCAGGCCATTTAATTCCTATGAGGAGTTGCTGTTCTAGAACAGCACACAGAACTAAAGATGTGGGACCAGTCCATATGCTCTGTGGGAGAGAGTCACCTGAAATGTGTGTAATGTGGTGACACAGGGTCAATTCTCTGCATTCACAGCTTCATCATAGGCCTGCTAGAAAGCAGGCAAGAAGGAGATACAACAGCTCCAGATAAAATATCTCCCAATAAGCATGGCAGGAGGCTAGTAAACAATGCCTGCAGTCAGACAGTTGAAGAGACTGCTTTCCCATTTCCCCTCAGAGTCACACTGCTCTTATGCCAAGCTTAGGAAAGAACAGACCAAACGGACCTGGCTTATGGGGACAGGGACCTCACCTGCATGAGCAGGGAGACTGAAACAGGTCAGCGGATTCCTGCTCAGGACTAAGACAACCCTAGTGGTTTTCCTAAATTTCCAGGTGATAGCAAGCCTTAGAACAGATGAAGTATCTGCATGGGCTGGTTTTTGCAGTTCCCTCTCTGTCAGGCTTTGCTGTTTCCCTTGCTATAGAGATTTCACAACACTTTGGTTCAGCAACGCTACCTGGTTACAGTCAACAGCAGTTGCAGCTCTCTTGGGAAAACCTGCACATTGCCCACTGAGCAGTCACTGCTGATCCACACAACATGCTGCCCTAGGGAAGGCTCCACCATGGGGCTTTACCCTTGGGTAGGGGATAGTAAAGGGTTTCTCTCCTGTGTGCCTGGTCTCTGGGTGCAGGCACACAACACAGAAGCAGCTTGCTGTGCCTTGCTTTGCAGATAGAAAAAACACATGGGATGGGGAGGATGGGAGCTAGATTTAATTATTAGACCAGTTACAAAAGTTTAAAGTATTTCTTTGAAAATAAGTCAGAAAGATGTTTCTTTTTTTTCTCAAAAAAGAAAAAAAAAAGAGAAGGAGAAAATATTGTTGTTTTGGAATATAATACAACAAAAACTATTTCTTCCAGACTTTCCCCTTTTGATTATTTTCAACAAGAAAAGTGTTGCCTTCGTAAGGCGTGGCGAC
>NW_009225163.1:0-9688 GCF_000690835.1 Fulmarus glacialis
GCGGCTCCGCCACCGCGCCCGCGGAAGGGCCGCCCTCTCCCCGCGCTATCCGCGCCCGCGGGAAGAGGAACTGCCCTCGGGGGCCTTCATCCCCGCTCCGGCTCTGTGCGGCGCCCCGGGTTTCCAGCGCAGCTGAAAGGCTGTGGCAGGGACGAGTACCCGCTGCCAGCAGCCCAGGCCAAGAGGCTGCGAATTGCCATACGAACACGTACAGTACAACGCACTTTTGATGCGCTAAATTTAAGCATAAAAATTATTTGACAGGGCACAGCAGAAGCACGCCGGGTAAATAAACACCTTCATTTAGGAAACAGGGATAACCGTTATACAAGTCAGCTGGTTTTCCCACAATAAAGCCCAAACCCCCACTTGTTTACAAAAAGCTCACCCCTCACATTATCACAATTGCTCCCAGTGTTTATAAACACATTTCTGGATCCTGATGGGTTAAAGGCTGCTGTTTATTAAACGAGTTTCAAAGACTGCACATTGCAATCACCATGTAAACCAATTTTATCCTACTTAGAATAACACAGTTTTTCCTTTCAATTAGGAGTAGGAAGAAAAGACGACATTTGTGAACAATTTAAAACTGCTTATAAAAATTCCCACTCTTCAAGAGCTGTCATTATCTCATATCTCAACCGCTTAAGGAGTCAGGAATAAAAGCTAGAAAGCACATGCAGCACTCTGCAACCTAAAGTTCTTTGAAAATCATTTAGAAACATTAAATATATCTAAACGAGCACACTGCAGTTCCTACACAAAAAATTCTGAGTATTGGTTTGAGGAAGATTTTTTCCGTCCTTTCCCAGTCATTAACAGCGATTGGCTTAGTACATAGAAAAAATCATGGCATTTCCTTGTTCAGTGTCATACTTTTCTAGGGCTACAGCAGATTTTTCACCTCTAAGTACAGCTTGCAGACAAAGCTCTGCTGCTCCACCACTCCTAGTGGAATTTCTGCTCTCACGGTCCAAGGGCAGTGGTGTCTCAGAGAAGTCCCAGGCAGAGAACTAAGGTCCACTGTGGTGGATTTTACACATTTCTTCTCTCAGCATCTTTACCTTTCCTCCCTTGTGTAAGCGCTAGTTTCTCTGAAACTGGGTATTACAAGAGGAAAGTGGCCTGGGGGTGGGGTGGGGCTTGCCGGGAAACAAGTAGGTAAATTCTGTTTAGATTTCTGATGTGTCGGAGCTGAAACATTCCAGTACATTTAAATAGGTGTTTCGACAGTAACACTAATTTAGTCTTGTTTCTTCCTCTCTTAGCCTTCTTTAAAAAGATAGATGGATGGATGTCCACGTCTCTCAAACTGCAGTTGGGGCTAAGAGTCTCTGCTAGCAGGCAAAAAGTACCCCCAGCTTCCATGACTCAAACACATACTTTCTGTGCCATGATTACTGTCCAAGAGTACTTTTTTGATCAAAAAAGGATGTCTGCTGATTTGGCAACCTGGTTCTGAAGCTTTTGGCTTGAAAACATTAAACTACTGAAGTAATTATTTACACACAAAGTAAGTATTAAAACAAAACCAGTCTGCATTACAAGAATACCATTTCACCATGATTAGTTCACTAACTTTTTTGTTAATAAGCAACATGAAACAGACTGCACATCCAGTCCCTTGCTTCTTAATGCATTGATACAGTCCCTGACTCTACAAAAAACCAAGTCTTCTTCAGTAAGTGAAGACAAGCAGGTTTTCTATCACTTTATTGCACTAACCTACTATGGTTACTGTCATAACACTCTGTACAGGCAGGCTAAAACCTTAGCTTTTGAAAAAGTAGAGGTCATGAGTTTTTAAACAACAGGTTAGAGCTTGGAAAAGTTTCAAGATGTTTGTCCATGTCTACATATCTATATATATACACACAAGTATCTCACTACACAGTGGAAGCACAGTATTTTCATAAAAATGTTCTTGAAGTAAATTTTTTTTTTTGTACATAAAAAAAACCCCTGTTTGAAGACTACAACTTCCTAACTCAATCTTTAGGGATCTAGAACTATGTTTATAATGCAGGCACACTTCCATCCAGTTAAGTGATGGAGCTTTTGCCTGTGGTATGCACATAGGACTTAATGATATATATGCACGTACAAACTTTCCTTCTTTTCAGTGACATAAGCAATTAGGTAGAAGTTAGAAGAGGCTTAATCCAAGTGTAGATTATGGTTCTAATTCAGCAAACAATTAAAGCACAAAGTGTGAGAACCTAACCTGTCTGAGATTACCCAAAAACTCCACAGAAGTCCTAGAAACAGTTTCTGCTGCATGCTCTGCACAGCCATGAAATTTCTCCTGGCAAAACCCACTGAAATCACGACATCAAGGATGGGAACTGGACTCACAGTGCAGCTGCTAGAGACTAACTAACCTCTGACAGGTCCCCAAGGCTCAGTTACACTGCTATGTCTGCGTGGCTAGAAAAGGTCCAGAATCAGGCAGCTGAAATGGTGGCTACTATCCTGCTCCGCTTATATAAAAATTTAAGTGCAAGGCACAGAGTCATACTGACCCTACAATGTGTATTTAAGTGCTTAAAGATAACCACTTGCCTGCTGTGTTAGAACAGAGCTGAAAATAGAACACCTCATTTGGTGTCTTTGCTCAAATCCCACTCCCACATTAATTCAAATAAGCTTTAGTACCTGGAGGACAGTTGCTCACATCAAAAACCACAAGAGCTGAAAGAAAACTAGTACTCACCGATCCTTCACCAGAAGATTGCTAACAATCTTCATTTTTGAGACAGAAATAACAAGCATTATTCTCAGCCTTATCTATAGATAGATACTGTATCAACAACTCATTCACCATTGTAATTTAGCCCTTCCTGCTGTTTTCCTTCACAAACTAGTTTCCCGCTGTCTCAAACCAGCTCCACAGAACATAAAATGTATACCTCCATTAAAGCTACATTTCATTCTTATGACTTCTTCAATCAACTCAAGAACTGTTATTTGCACACACTTCACTAAAATTCATTGTTTTATGAAAAATAAATTTGCATTCTAAAACTGTTTTAAAAGCATGAACTATAACAAATATTAAGAGATATTGGCATCCATGGACAAGAAATGTCAAAAGACCAGATTCTGGTTAAGAAACAATTACTATAATAAAATCAGCATTTTGTTTCCTGCATTGTGTTGTAATTGTTCCTAGATTTATTTGACTATCCAAGTAGAAAAACACCTACTGTTCAGCCATCCTGAATATCAATAATAATTACAGATCTTTCTGATTGTCATTCAATTTCTGTAATCGCTTGATGGTATATTTAAATGAAAAAGGCTCTATTATGAAGGCAAATTAGACTGCTCTAATCATAGAGAAAGCATCATCTATCAATATAAAAAACACTATAAGGTCTCCAATTTAGAATCATAGAATCATTAAGGTTGGAAAAGATCTCTAAGCATTGGTTGGTCAACCTGCTTAAATGCAAAGCAGTAGGTAAACAGAACGAATATCTGGAGGTGAACATGCTGAAGTATAGACTAGTTAACATCATTTTTCCAAGGCTCCAGGTGACCTGGAAAAAAATGTCTGATTCCCAAGACATCACTATCACTACCCGAGACACAACCTGCAGAAGAGTGATCTGGAATTCAAACAAAGAGTTAATTTTATCCAGGGTCAAATTTGTTTGTAGTGCCTCCAGCTACTGAACACTGAGTACAACTCCAGCTATTGGCTTTGTATTTTCAGATTCTCACCAATAACAACTCCAATCAATTTTCCGTACTGTGGATTCAGTCAGATACTTGGCAAAGGTGCTGACAGAGAACTCTACGTAGATTGTATAGAGTAATGAGTTGATTTAAGTATTTAAGATCATAGAATCGTTTAGGTTGGAAAAGACCTCTAAGATCATCTAGTCCAACCGTCAACCCAACACCACCATGCCCACTAAACCATGTCCTAAGCACCACATCTACACGTCTTTTAAATACTTCCAGGGATGGCGACTCAACCACTTCCCTGGGCAGCCTGTTCCAATGCTTGACAACCCTTTCGGTAAAGAAGTTTTTCCTAATGTCCAGTCTAAACCTCCCCTGAGGCCACTTCCTCTCGTCCTATCGCTAGTTACTTGGGAGAAGAGACTAACACCCACCTCGTTACAACCTCCTTTCAGGTAGTTGTAGAGCGCGATGAGGTCTCCCCTCAGCCTCCTCTTCTCCAGGCTAAACAGACCCAGTTCCCTCAGCCGCTCCTCATAAGACTTGTTCTCAAGTGCGTGTGGCGTGTATTTAAATAAAACAATCACAAAAGCATTTTAGAAATGTTTTTTAACGTGTATTTGGGAAAGTTTTATCACAGGAAGTATATATCCTTTTTTCACAGTTGCCCTTTCAGATATGTTACTCATCAAAAGTAGTACAGCCATAAAATAGGGTAGAAAAGATGAGAAAAGTAACTCTGATTTTCTTAAAAGCAAATATTTAAAAATGTTAAAAGGAAACCCTGAAGTCCTTTAGTAATTAGAGATGAAAGTATCTTAACCTAATAAGACTAGATCCCTCATGTTTTACAGCAGTGTTAAAGATGCTATTGAATTTCTGGAGCAATTTCCACACTATTTCGCATCCCATATTTAGTATTTTACTTTCTGATATAATTTAGTAAAAGAGCAATAGTGAAGGTATCACCTTCTAATATGAAATCTTACTAAAATTATATTAAGCTACTTTTTAGCTGTTTGTACATACAGCTTTAGATTAATTTTAGCTACATTTTAAGTAATGATGAAAAAGAGCCTGAAATAGAGAGAGACTCATTATTTTCCTTTTCCACTTGCTTGGTTACCAGTTGGATTCATTAACATATCATGTATTATATATAACACCTATATACTTTGTTGTCACTTATCCCAAGAAAACATCTCAAATTTTAAGATATATTGAGCAGACACTAATTCATGTGAACTATAGTATGGATGAGTGTTCTGTTTTCAGATCTTTAGGACAGTATTTCAGAGAAAAAGGTGAACTTGAGCTCATGAAGACATAATATAGGAGGCTGTCCCAAAAATGAGTGCTTAAATGTCCAGTTTTAACAGAAAATAGCAAATCTGCAAAACAAAACTAACACACAGATGAGTAAGTGTCTTAAAGGTTATCATCCCAAGTCTTGAAATATCACCAAGACATCAACTGTAACCTGAAGCAAAACAAAAAATAAGAAGCTGCTACTGAAATGCACTATGCTTTCAGAATATGCCAAGAATATTGCCAAGACAATTAGAAGTTTATCTGGTCAATTTGTACTTGAAAGTTTTCCAGTCCTGATTGTGTCATGTACTGACATCTCCATTAAATAGCTCCATTAATTCAGGAATTCAGAGTAAGTTGATTTAAGTTCTGAAGAACATTCCAGGCCACCTAGTTTCCAGCACCCCCCGAAAGTCAAGTTTTGTCTCCATTCTGAACTGCAGATCCCTACAAGCCTGAGTTCCTGTGAATGTCAAATGTCAGTCTGAGCAGTAATGCTCTGTCTAAATGGAGAGGCCTGAACTCATGCTAACAGTGCCAGAATTTTACGAACTTACAGCAAGAAATTTGGAATTTTACAAGAAATTTTTTGCTTCTCAATTGGAAAAACACACTTGGCAGCATACATTATGAAATCTTATCGTATATTCTACAATTGTGTATAAAAGTACAAATATGAGACTGATAGCTACACAATAAAAAGGAAATGTTTTCCCATCTTTTCTACAAGAGTAGGGCAATTACAATTCTAAAGAGAAAATTTTATTAACTTCTTGGTAACAGGTTCCTCTATATAGCAATTTATAGAGGAAGCAAATAGACAAATACCCAGGATAAAAACTTCTTCCCCCTTAGACACCAACAGTCAACTCCTCTAGGCTGAAAGTATGCGAGTATTTCTCAAACATCACTGTTAGACACTTAGGAAGATGAGCTGTCACTCAGTCTCCAAGCCTCCTCTTTCCTCCATTTATAGTATGTAAATCCAAAACTTTCACCTTCTCCTCTATTTTTATCCTTCATCGCCTTCTCCTTACCTATAACCTAAAGCCATATCCCCGAGCTATTTGCCAGTGTTCTGCCAAACTGCAGCTTCTCAGCAGCAGCATTTTCTCTTCCTTAAACCCCTGCTTCAGATTTGCAATTCCTTGAGAGCAGCTGCCAGAAAGGCTCAGACCATGTATCCCCATTTGGTAATCTACTGCTGTCCCTTCATTTCAAAAGCATGCTTCATATAATTTCTTTGCACCTTATTACCACTACATTTATAGACTACTTTCTCATACCCTAGTAATTGGGACATGCATTCCTTCTCTCCTATTTGAGAAACAATTCTTAACTTCTAATCACTACATTTATAGAGTATCAGCTGTGAGAAATGAAAAAAAAAATTGTAGGAAGAAGAGTGTGCTGGTGGGAAAGTGGAGCAGGAGCACAGACGTTCAAGTGTTGCCCACAATTCTTGGCACAAATGCTTTGCAAAAGGCTTTAACAACACTCCTGTAGCTCCTCATCAATCCTACTTCAGGCCTGCTTGGAACAAAGGCCCAAACCAACAAGAATCAATTCAAACCATTCTATTTCCATGCAACTTGAAATATATAGAGATAGCTGAGTCATTGCTAATAATTAGGGTGTGGGTTTTTTTTAAAGATCCATTTGTCCATATCTATATTCCTTTTTCCTTGTAGCCTCAATCTTTTTCAGCCACCTGCATGTTTTTGTATTTTTCTACCCCATGCACTACCACCCAACAAACTCTGTTTCTTAATATGCCTCTTTGACCAATCTAATTTTGTTCAATTGGGCACAGGAAAAACAAAGAAGAAATTAAGTAATAAAATCAGCCCCAACTGATCTCTTTCTAGCTCCCCCACTCCATACTTTCAACACTTCATGATGCTGAGAGCCAGATGATAAGCAGCTGACTAAAAATAGAGAACATTTGCCTAGACACACAACCATACTTGTGGCTCTCAACTCAAAAAAGTTGTTCTTGCCTGATTAGATTGGCTTATTAAGTGATAGAAAGCTTGTTGGGCTAGTCCTATCTGCCTCTGACACTCCTCAGAGCTAACCAGAGCACATTTAAAAGCTTGCCCCTCCTTACAGACTAGAATTCACACACCTTGCATGCAGGATTTTGTTCTCCTGCACAGTCCTCCTGGAAAAATAACTACTCAAAACCTAAGCTCAAAAGCATCTGAAAGAAATGCCATCAGCTATGATACTTCAGACCATCATTTGTTAAAAGCAGCAATATTTGGGAAAAGCGGATGAGTAAAAGCATCAGTAGCAAATAAGTGTGATAAAGCCAGTAAACCATCATATTTTCCAAAGTTCTTTGAAGCCACGAAGTTTTAAATAAACTCCCTGTAAAGTGGGCTTACATTTTATCAATTCCGAGAACTTGGCAGCACCTCTCTATGCCAGATGAGGTCACAAATCAATCTCAAACACCTCTGACAAAATATAAATTCCATAGCAGAGTATGTCTAAGTCACACTAACATGCCTGGCTGGCATAACTACAATAATGAAGTTGATAAGGTACCAACCAGCTTATCCACAGCATTCTTTTCATGAAGAGGTCATTTCTTCTTTTGTGCTAGGAAGTGAAACAATGCCAAAGCATTCTAGAACTGCTTAAAAAAATAACAGCAGCATCTACCTCCGCTTAGAGGTTAACAGTTTGTACTTTTTTGGTAGCTTATTTATTTTCTTTAGAGTGTAACATAACACATTAGGAACTTTAGCAGATCACCTGCCAAATACCTCCTTTATCCCAGGATGCAAATCAACTTCTTGTGACAAGACATCTGGATTCCAACTGCCTTCTAGCTTTAGCCATGATTGGGCTTCTTAAACTTAACATTCACTTCCTTTTTTCCTTAAGTGATTTTCAATCTGTCTTAATTTTTGGTCTTGAACAGTGTTGAAGCAGCAGGTATAAAATTATGAAACAGAATTATTTTAAAAAGTCTGCTGCCAGTTTTCCATCAAGTACCCCACTTACATTTAAGGAGATTATTTATCATAGAAACTTAAAGTAGACTTGGCACTAAAGAGGGGAATACTGAAACATTCAAACAGGAATGTGATCCTTCCCCTCTATGCAGTGCTGGTGAGGCCACACCTGCAATGCTGCAGTCTGAGTCCAGTTCTGGCTTCCCTGTACAAGAGAGGCATTGACATAGTAGAGAGTCCAGCGAAGGGGCACAAAGATGACTAAGGGATGGAGCGTCTCACCTGTGAGGAACAGCTGAGAGAGCTGGGACTGTTTAGCCCAGAGAAAGCTCAGGGACAGGGAGGGGGGGAAAATCTCATTGATGTGTACACATACCTGAAGGGAGGGCGCAAAGACGACTGAGCCAGGTTACTTCCACTGGTGCCCAGTGACAGGACCAGAGACAATGGGCACAAACTGAAACACAGGAGAGTCTGTCTGAACATCAGAAAACACTTTTTTAATGTGAGGGTGACTGAGCACTGCCACAGGTTTCCCAGAGAGGTTGTGGAATCTCTGTCATAGGGGATATTTAAAAGCCTTCTGGACATCATCCTGGACAATTGGCTTTAGGTGGCCCTGCTTGAGCAGGGGGGTTGGACCAGACAATCTCCAGAGGTCCCTTCCAACCTCAACCATTCTGTGATATAACAAAAAACAATTGTCCAAGTTCTTGCTTTTTAATTAATATTGGTATTTATTCCTCTCTGGCACAAAAACTTAGATCTTTGATTTCTCCAAATAGAATCAGATGCAGATCAGCAGAAACATGAAAGGCAATATCAAAATCTCCAATATAATATTCAGCTACTACAGTGTCCTAGCATTTAATTTTAAGGAGGTAGCAGTGAAGAATTTGCTCGAAATCACATTCTGAAACAAGCTGCAGATGTAGTGTGGGAGGAAAAGAACAACTGTATTCACACGCAAGAGGAAAGAAAACAAGACGACTCAAATGTATTCAAGATTTAGAAGCTCATAACACTGATGATGTTTCCATAGTAACTAATATACTTCAAAGCAGGGGAAAAACAGGGTGAGGATTTTAAAGGACAGCACCACGTGCAGATTAAAAGCAGATACTGCCTACCAACTGATGATCTGAGGTTTGGACTGATGAACTTACACAGTTTATCACAAGAAGTATCACTTGTTAAGGAGTCAAGATCCATTGAAACTACCCTAGTAACAAAATAAGAGTGAAAGATTAAAAACAGCACAGTAAAATACCCCTGGTACTTGACAGGTGTCTCCCAACTCTTTAGCAGGCTAAACCCAAGATGAACAGTACACTACCAGTTGATGCAGTTGTGCCTCGTGCACTCACCACTCGCTGTTAAAGGCCGTGTCCAATGTTATCTCCCTCCTTGGTCAGAATAAATAACCTATGTGACCTCAAGGAAGGACAGGATACAGTAGATAAGAAGCAGCATGCCTTGCTCTAAGCTGAATCAGATGATTCAACTGGTTTGCAATGCTTACCTTTTTACAACTTCCTTGTCCATGCAGCTGAGAAAGTTGATATAATTGGCCTTTCCATAAAATATACAGGCAAAGGAGAGCTTAGGGAAGACAAAGGAAGACAATATCTGTTCTAGAAATATATTTAGCATTGGAAAAATGCTTGGTACAGAGAAGATGGAACTATACACTCTTCGATGGGTAAAAGACTGGCTGG
>NW_009225164.1:0-426 GCF_000690835.1 Fulmarus glacialis
GGACTGGGAGGGGATTGGGGGAGAGTAGGAGGGACTGGGAGGGACTGGGGGGAACTGGGATCACTGGGGGAGAACTGGGGGGAACTGGGAGGGGATTGGGGGAGACTAGAAGGACTGGGAGGGAACTGGGAAGGACTGAGAGGACTGGGGGAACTGGGAGGACTGGGAGGACCCCATTATTAGCCACCCAGGACCTCGTTATTAGCCCCAAGGGATGCTCAGAACCCCCTTATTAAACCCTATAGATGCTAAAAACCCCGTTAATAGACCCAGGCAACCCCCAGAACCTCGTTATTAGACCCGATAGACGGTCAAAGCCTCATTATTAGCACCAGAGAACACCCAGAACCCTGTTATTAGACCCAATAGATCCTCAAAACCTTGTTATTAGACCCAACAGCCGCTCAGGACCGCGTTATTAGAACA
>NW_009225164.1:686-1805 GCF_000690835.1 Fulmarus glacialis
CATTATTAGACCCAATAAACACTGAAAACCCCATTAATAGCCCCAGGGGGCACTCAAAACCCCATTATTAGCACCAGAGAACACCCAGAACCCTGTTATTAGACCCAATAGATCCTCAAAACCTTGTTATTAGACCCAACAGCCGCTCAGGACCGCGTTATTAGACCAAGCGGATGCTCAAGACCCCGTTATTAGACCCAATAGATGCTCCAAACCCCATTAATAACCCCAAAGAATGCTCAAAACCTCATTAGTAGCCCCGGGAGGATGCTCAGAACCCCATTAATAGCCCCAGGGGATGCTCAAGACCCCATTATTAGACCCAATAAATGCTCAGAACCCCATTAATAGCCCCAGAGAATGCTCAGGGGCCAGTTACTAGACTAAATAGGTGCTCAATATCTCATTATTAGACCCAATAGGTGCCCAGAACCCCGTTATTAGACCCCCAGGATTAGTTATTAGCCCCAGGGGACACCCAGAACCCCTTTATTAAACCTAATAGATGCTCAAAACCCCATTAACAGCCCCAATAGACGATCAAGACCTCATTATTAGACCCAATAGAACCCCAAAACCCCGTTATTAGACCTGGTAGATGCTCAAAACCTCATTAGTAGCACCTGGGGGGTGCCCACAACCCCATTAATAGCCCCAAGGGATACTCAGAACCCCGTTATTAGACCCAATAGCTCCTCAAAACCCCGTTATTAGACCCAGGGGATGCTCAGAACCCCATTAATAGCCCCAAAGGATGCTCAGGACCCCGTTAACAGCCCCAATAGACAATCAAGACCTCCTTATTAGACCAAATAGAGCCCCAAGACCCCGTTATTAGACCTGGTAGATGCTCAAAACCTCATTAGTAGCACCGGGGGATGCCCACAACCCCATTAATAGCACCAAGGGATACTCAGAACCCCATTATTAGACCCAATAGACCCTCAAAACCCCGTTATTAGACCCAGGGGATGCTCAGAACCCCATTAATAGCCCCAAAGGATGCTCAGGACCCCATTATTAGACCCAAAAGATGCTCAGAACCCCATTATTAGACCCCTGGGGATCCTCAGGACCCTGTTATCACCCCGGCTGGGGATCGTCCCACCTGACAGTGGG
>NW_009225164.1:1874-2163 GCF_000690835.1 Fulmarus glacialis
GTGGCGTGTCTCGCGGGACCTGGCTTGGCCGTACCCTGTCGTTTTGGCTACCCGGAAGAATTACGCCCGGCCACCGTTCACGGCTTGTGGTATTTCGGGAGCCCTTATCCCAAAAATTATCCCCCCGTGGTGGCCCGGTCGAGGACAGGAGCCGTCCACGAGAGCTTCACCGGACGAGCGAGGCTGGTGGGAGATCCGGGGGTCCGAGATTGTTCCCTATTGCTGGGACCCCTCAGCTCCGAATTAGCCGGGAAATATTATTTTCGGGGTGACTTAGGGGGTTATAACC
>NW_009225165.1:0-399 GCF_000690835.1 Fulmarus glacialis
AGTGTCACCGTGACCACCGGCGCCACCATGACCACCAGTGTCACCGTGACCAACAGCATCACCAAGACCAACAGTAACCTTGAGTGTCACCGTGACTACCAGCACCACCACCACGAGTGTCACCATGACCATGAGCGTCACCGTGTCCACGAGTGTCACCATGACTACCGGTGCCACCATGACCATCACGAGCTCCGGTGTCACCGTGACGCCCAGCACCACCACGATGCCCAACGCTACCACGACCTTGAGTGTCACCGTGACCACCAGTATAACCATGAGCTCAAGCGTCACCATGACTACCAGTGTCACCATGACCACCAGTGCCACCATGACCACCAGTGTCACCACAACCTTCAGTGTCACCATGACCCCCAGCATAACCAAGAGTAACCACAA
>NW_009225165.1:656-1164 GCF_000690835.1 Fulmarus glacialis
CCCCCCCCCCACCATGACCACCAGCACCATCGTGACCCCCAGTATCATGATCTCCAGTGTCACCACGACCCCCAGCACCACCATGACCACCTGTGTCACTGTGACCATGAGTGTCACCATAACCACCAGTATAACCATGACCACGAGTGTCACTATGACTACGAGTGTCACCGTGACTACCAGCGTCACCGTGACTACCAGCGCCACCATGACCGCCAGCATCACCAAGACCAACAGTGACCTCAAGTGCCACCATGGCCCCCAGTGCCACCATGACCACAAGTGCCACCATGGCCACCACTGTCACCATAACCACCACTGTCACCATGACTACCAACGCCACCAAGACCAACAGTGACCTCAAGTGCCACCACAACCACCACAACCACCAGCGCCATCATGACCCCCAGCATCATCATGATCTCCAGTGTCACCATGACCACCAGTGTCACCATAATCACCAATACCACCATGACCATCAGTGTCATCATGATCTCCAGTGTCACCA
>NW_009225166.1:0-495 GCF_000690835.1 Fulmarus glacialis
GGCCCCACCACACGGCTGCTGAACAGGGGCTGGGGGGTAACCACGAAATGCATTTCCACTGGTGACCTAAAACAGTGTTTGAATAGAAGCGCAGCCCCTCTGCCAAGAGCCGGCCCCAGCAGCACGGGCTGTGCTCAGCCTGCGAAGGGGTCCTTCCCCAAAATAAAGAAACCCAGAGTCCAGCCCTCCCTTCTGCCCTCCCACACTTTGGCCTCCAGGAAGCTAAAATACAAACTCCCCAGCTCCCTTTGCTGGGGGTTGTCTCACCCTCAGCCCCACAGTTTTGCTGGAGACCTGGGGACCGCAAACCTTTCTTAGCTGGAGAAAGGAGAAAAGCCAAGTGTAATAGCTGTGTCATGACAAACACGCAGCAGAGCGAGCAGCCAGCGTGTCGCAACCAGCCCTGTGCACCTAATACACTAACTGCATGACTTACGGAGGGCCAGCTCGCTCAGGCACGGAGCAGCCACCATCCAGCTGACGCCTCACCCGTGG
>NW_009225166.1:516-11929 GCF_000690835.1 Fulmarus glacialis
GCTTCCCCCACCCGCCAGCTCCAGGCAGGCAGCTCCTGTGCCCCATCCCTGCTGCCACCGCTCCCCTCAGTCTCCCTTCTGCTCTTCAGGCCACGGGGCCGTCACACTACTCCTGGTGTGGCTGGTGCTGCCTCAAACAAGCTACATAGGATGGGTTCACCATTTTTGGATGGGGAGACCCAGAAGAAAAGAAGAAGGATGGATAAAGCAGTCCCCCCCTCCCTGGAGGAGGCCTCCGATCCTTGCAGCAGGAGCTCCTACCTCCTTCCCCCTTCCCAAACTGGAGTCCATCAGGGGTTAAGCAGAGCCGCACAGGTCGAGTCCTGCGTAATACCGTATGCTATTTCATGAGTCACGGTAGCGGCCTGCTGTCACGAATGCGGTCACAACACAGAGAAAGTGCAGGGCGTAGAATTAAGGGCATGGAAAGTTATAGTTTGCAATGGACCACACGTAAAATATAACAGGCCGGAGTTGGGCTTTCCTCCTCCTCCCCTCCTGAGGGACTGCAGAGCTCCATCCCCACCAGCTGTCTAGCTCTGGTGTTTGTCTAAAAACTGAGGGTGAAGGCACAGCGTGCTAAACCCCAGCCCTATAAAACAGTTAAGCGCACAGTTGTCTTGCATCCGCTAACAAGCGGCTTCATTGGCACTACTTGTGGCCGTAGTGTTTGTGCCTGCTTAATTCCTGAATCTGGTCCTAGTTCACCACCCTGGCACGAGCTTTTGGAGACTACAGGTAAAATACTAATGGAAGAAAATATAGAAATGCAATTTTGACACACTGGTGAAAGAAAATGAGTGCTGATTATGAGAGCTGTCAGCTCCATCCTTCTCTCATCTTGTTGTGTCTGTGTGAATAGAGGAATCAAATTAAAAATGCCTGAATGCATTGAGGAACCCAAAGAGGAACATATTGATCTGCAGATAAGGTCAGATACAGGCCCTCCAGTTTTTGAGCTGGGGCAGAACTTCAGGGAGGGAGCGAGTATCTCCAAGGACCCTCTCTTATGTCCTTTCTCGTGAGAAATACATTTTAAAAGTTAGATAACAAAAACCAGCTCCCTTGAACATCTATAGACAGCACACCCCTGCGCAAACCTGAACAACAATGGCCTTCAAACAGCCTCTTACAAGTGGAGACGGAATGAAATAAAAATGACAAGGACGTTAGCTGACCACAGCCCGGCAGGGCCACGCGAGGCGTCCCCTGTCCCCTGGCAGTCACCTGGAAAAGGGCCACTGGTGGACCTGAGCTCGTGTCCACAGAGAGCAAAGCGGGACCCGATTGCCCCCCTAAGCCAGAAGGAGTTTAGTTAGCGGAGTCAAGAGCATCAATTACCTGAATGTTAAAATTTTCCCCAACTTCTTCATCAAAATTCTTCATCTTCTGAGAGTGTTCAAACTAAAAAGTTATTAAAAAACCATTTTCTCTCTGTGTCCCCTGTTATTTTTGCATCTCATCTCAAGGCCCATCGCTGCTACTTAAAGGGAAGGAATAGGCTTTTGACCAGAGTAATGACAGTTTGGAGGCCATCGTTTTGCTGCGTTGTGGATCTATGCCTTTTTCGGATATACATGAATTCAAAGGCATGAGAATCCTCAGACAGGATAAAGCCAATGTTTGCTTCAGAAGGATTTTCTTTGGGAAGAGTACATTTTTTGCAATCGCAGAATGACATATTGGTCTGGGGTTATAAAGAGAATTTTATATTTAAAAAGCTATCTCCGAGATATGTGCTCCTTTTCCTCAGCTTTAAGCCAAGCAAAACAGAGAGAGAGAGAGAGAGAGAAAGTGAGAAAATGAATTAGCTTGAACTTTTGCTGAGATAAATATGTCCTGATCTTTTAAGTTCAGTTCATCCAAGCAATCTCACTGAAATCAGTGGGGTTTCACCCACGTACTTGGGAGCAGACTTGGCCCCATATGGCTTAGCAATAAAAAAATGCTTTCAACACATTAACTAAATTTGGCTGTAATTAGAGACGGGACTCAGCGAAGTACCTGCCTCACCTGGCTCTCCACAGCTACCTCCAAAGAAGTCGTCTGTCTCGTGGTGCATCAGGATCGGGTGCCCTGGGCAGTGCCTCGTCCCTCTTCCCGGGCACACCGAATCCCGCTGGCGCTTTCGGCAGGGGCTGCAGGAGCTCCTGGAGCGATGCCGGCCGGGGCGGCCGTGCACGTCGGGCTGGAGGTAAAGCGGGTCGCCAGCGCACTCACCTTACCCGAACGGCGACCGGAGACCATCGCGGGGGGAAACGCCTCCGCTCAGCACGCCCGTCCAGAAATGGCAATATTGACTTACTGTACGCAAAGCAGCAAGTGACAAACTGGTCTCTCGTCTGCCCGAAATTGTGTCGAACTGAGAGAAGAAGGGTGCGCGCGTGCGCAGGGGCGCGGACGGCGGGCGGCAGCGTGCCTCCCTCCCTCTGCCCCGACCCCCAGCTCTAACCGTTTCTTTGCTCGGGTTTCAGATCATCTGCTCTTCACAGGCATTGAAAACTAGTGGGAAAACTGAAGCCTGATTGTGACTGGAAGCTAATGTAGTCTGCACGCAGCAGACATCTAATATGATGTTATTTATTCCCATAGATCTGTTTATTTTGTTTTCAATTTACCAAACCCTGTGACACATTCCCAAAGGTGCCTTGTTGTACAATACGTTGCACACAGTAAGATATTCAGCCTAATTCACTCTTTGTTTTGTTTCAGTTCAGCTGCATGAGGGCACAAATGCGTCTGTGTTATATCTTCTCCTGTGACTGATGTTGCAGACTATTGCCATAGGGTTTTGTGAAATGGGATCTTAGTTAATCTAGGGCATTGTCTTTGTAGTGCTAAATTCTTATTTGCAAACATAATGTTCTGGCATTGATGCAACAGGGGAACATTAGCAGTTGGGTTTTTTTTTTTTTAGTTTAGAATAGACTGTATGTATGTGTTTTTAATAAACTTCTATTCTAAAGCTTTTCCTCCCTATTCTGCTTTGATCCGAGACATTTATAACACATTGCATCATGTCACATTGATGTCTTTAGCCAGTCAAGCCAAATATTCATAAATCCCATGTGCCCAAACAGAAAATGTACAATGCTAAGGAGAAAAGTACCTGATACTTTTTAAAGCATCCACAAGAAGGCAATTCTAGCCCTTAAACATACACACACATAAAGAAAAGATTTTGAAAAAATTGTCTGTCCATAGCCTGTTCTCAGCCTGGAAGGATGGTATCACTTAGAAATCAATGGCCTTTCTCCGCACTTTGTTGAAAGGTCTCATGTTTTCATTTTTCTGTTATTTCAGGAACGTGTTGTTATTCAGTGTACTGAGGACCTGGTCTGAGGAACTGGTGCAGAATTGAGAATTCCAAATTGGATGATATTATCAAAGTGTGCTGCAGACAAAATTTGATGTAAACAGGATCTGGAAGAGATTTGATGAGATTGTGAAAAAATGAAGATGGGATGCAGATTCATTAATAAAACAGCCCATGGCTAGTGAACGTAAAGCCTGATTGATCACAATTACTGCAGTTCATAACTGGAAAACCAGACGTCGGAGGACATGCACAAGGTAAAGCCGGTTTGACATCAGAACTGAGCCTCATGTATTTATTGGGTGGCAACTACAGAAACCCAGGCCCTGCTTGTGATGGGTATGTTTCCGTAACAGCATTTAAAGTGGTTTAATTTTCACTTCAGCAAGCTTTCAGACTGATTAGCAAAAGGGCTTTCTTAGAAACCTGCCTGGATGAAGAAAACAGATCTCCCACACGTGCCTCCCAATGTGCGCACATTCGTGTCTGGCACAGCAGAACCGAGCGCTTCACTTTGAATTAACGCCGACCGCACGCCGCCCAAGCAGATGACTCCCCATCACCAGCTATTACTGCAGTGAGCTGTGCTCACCCCTTTGGAAGTGCGGGCAAAAAAGGCCCCGTGAGCTGCCACTTGCCCGATGGGCCAGCTCTCTGCTGCACGGCTGAGTGCGTGCGTTGGGTGAGCAACCACGGCTGGCAGGTCAGTTGAGGATCTCATTCTAGGAACACTCAAAGCCTGGCTCTCCCCTTTGTGCAAGCTCTTATATGCCCAGTAGAGACAACCCCATGCAGTGTTGTTGCCTGTATGTTTGATATCCATATAAGCTCCATGCTTCAGATACAGAAATGGGAATTTGCTATTACGTGTCAGCAGCAGAAACCCCCATATCTAATAGGAACAGCTGAGGGCCAGGAGAAGAGATGGGGCACAGCAGAGCAAACAAAGAAATGCTCTTTTCTGCCCAGTGCCCACATCAGCCCCTGGTATCTGGCTTGCAGGTATGCTGAGCATGCTCATGATGAAGCATTGAAAAGGTGGTATGATCGTCACGTACCAGGGACATGTCCACATTTACCGAAGTCTGAGAGCTTTGGAAAGTTAAAGTCTATGTTAGCTCAAATGAGGTCCCCCAAATGGGTGGAGATCTTCCTCTGCAGTCTGTAGCTCTCCACCTGTGAAAGAGAAAAAATAATTCCTCATGATACCTTAGTGGGGCTAAAGGAGAACAAAGCCATGAGGGTTGAGAAGCACTCAGATACCAGAGTGACAAGTACCAGAAGAAATATCCACAGAAAATGACTCATCCTGCCTCAGGCTTTCAACAGCACGCGATAAACTAGGCACAGGGCCACCCACTAAACCACAAAGACAAATTACCGAAAAACGGCGTGTTGAGTGAGCCCCAGCACACCATCCGTGGCATGGCAGAGTACAGGGGAGGATGCTGGGGTGCAGCCACCCCCGCCATGCTACAGCCAAACGACGGCTGGGCTGCTCGGGCAGGAGCCTCACTCACGCTGCCCAGGTGTCAAGGGAGGAAGCAGGAGCTGAGCCATGAACCCCCCTTAGAAGAGAGGAGAAGAAATGGATTCCCACCTCTTTGCGGGGGCCTTGAGAGCTTGCTACTGGAGAAGGGCCATTTTTTGTCTCTCTTTAGTAGGAAGGCCCAGCAAATGGGGACAAGAGGAACGAGGACAAACCCGGCACCCAGCGCAGAAGAGCAGACTGATAACAGTTTCCGCTGCATTAGCACTTTGTCTACCGAATCTTGCAGTCAGATACCAACAGACTGCAAAAGCAAATGAGTTTGGTTATCTTCTTTTCCTGACTTCAACAGGCATGTTGCCTAAGACTTGGCTCCTGCTCCTCGGCAGCAGGCTTTTGTCCACATCATTGATCTACCACAGACCACGTCACAACCCAGCAAGACACACAGTTTCTATAGCAGAGTGGTTCGTGGGCAGGATGACCAGGTATGTGGCGAGCCTGTTCCTGTCTGACCCAGCCCCTTTACCTGCAGGAACAAGAAATTCACTCATGGGATTGGGAGAAAATAATAATAAAAAGGGGTCGGGGGTCTAGAAGCTCTCCCAGGTCACTCCGCATTTCTCCCGTGGATCCAAGCTCCCAGCTACTAGACAGAAACGCTCCTGGAAATTCCTGCTTCCATTTGCTCTAAATATCTGCAGTACCTGCTGTCCCTAATTTTATCGTCATAGCTCGCATATGGATTTAAGGCAGGAGTCTGAGCAGAAACACCCCAGACAGTGCCTAGCTGCTCCAAGCCAAAGCAAGGCAGCCATCCTGGTGTTTCGGATGCATCCCTCTAGGTTTCCCTTCACCTGCCGTCCCCACCAGGCTGCTGCCAGCCGACAGTGCCATTGCCTTCTGTTCAACGTGCACAGCAGCCTCAGCCCCCTCTGCTGCGCTGGCAAGAGCAGGCAGTGGGCTTAGGACATCATACACATCTCTATCTGGTCCCAAGGTGCAAACGCAACCCCAGGCTTCCCATTGCTGACTCCTTCTTAACCTTGAATTAAAGCAGAAGAATAAATCAGCTGAATCATCTGCTTTGCAAATTCATAGGCAAGGCTTACAGGCTGCAAGCAAAAATGAGGAGAAGAAGAAAAAGCAAGGCCGAGAGGATGTCCCTAGCAAGGGAAAAATCCTCCTGGAGCTGGGCATCTGGATTTCACAGCTACCGAACACCGGCAGTCACCACCATATGCTGAGCAGAAAACACAAACCTGCTCCACACCCCCAGCCACAGAGGAACACACTGGCAGATTGAAGAAGCTTAGCAGGATTTGGGGGAAAGTCCTGAAACTCTCTCAGCATAAGGCATCCACTTGCAAAGACCTCCTTTCCTTCCCCTGGTGCTCCTCCATCCTACCTGGATGAGATGTGTGTCTTCTCTGTGGGTGTCTGCCCCCGTGGGAATCTGGAGGTGTCAGAAGCCCATTCCTGACCTGGGGTCACCTGCAGCACTGCACTTGCTGTGGCCAGATCTTCAAACCAGACGCTGTGTCCTGCATGGCACAGCAGGGTCATTGAATGCGGCTACGAAATCGCTTGTCTCTGCCCTCTGCGTTGGTGGAGAAGGAGGGGAGAAGAGCTGGATTTGGGTTGTGGGTGTGTGCTGGAAAGGCACCAGCTTTTGTCTTCCTGTTTTGTCTGCTCCTTGTCTCTCAGCTCTTCTGTGTATGGCTTTGTTAGTGTGAGCAGTCATTGCTTTCAGTTCCTGGTAATTCAGTTCTGTCTCTGCTTTCTGAAGCTCCTTGTAAAGCTCAGTTCCTAGCAGACTAAGAATCAAAGGCTCTGCCTCCTACCTTGGCTTTGCTCAATCTTTTCTTCTCCTTCGTCTGACCCAACACTTAGCTTACCCAACCAGCCCTCCCAAGGAGCTGGACGTCTTTCTAAATCTGTCTGCTGACCACTGCATGGATCTTGAAGCTCATGGCTACCTGCATAACAAGGGATGCACCCTAGCGGAGGTAACACACCAACCACCCATTCTTCTGCTCCCTGCACATCCAGGTGGATCACTCCCGAATATGACAAACTGGTGACAGGAGTCTGTGTGCAGGACCTCCCAGAAGCTGAACCAACACCTGGCAAAGCTGCAATAAGGAATGAGGATTCAAGGCAGTAAGAGTGATCAGAGGCTGGGGGAATATGGAAGAAAAGCCACCCTAGCGTTAAGCTATGGCTGCCCAGGGACTTGCTATTCTTACTAATAATCAGAAACTCCCAGAACCTGATGGTGCTCAGCTAATGCCGACCTCCAGGGCAGGGCTACATGTTACCACTGGTCGCTCAAAGTAGCCTCGATAAATGCGTTGCTGCCAGAGGACAAGAATGTATTTTAAACAAGGTCAGGTGTCCTGTTGTGTTGCAGGACATAATCCTAGCTTGTGTACTAGTCGCCTATCACAGTTCAGTTGTATGATACATGCTGGATCTACCTGCCTTTCCCCCTCCACCACTGCTCCCAAATCCTTGACCATCATTTAAGAATATCCTAATAGAAAAATGGCAAAGATGGCTTTGTACAAATGGAATTGGTGGAAGCTATTGGTTCATGCTCTTCCCAGTCAAAAATTATCTTCCCATGATGGCATATTCTACCATTTTGAAAAATAAAATTTTAAAATATTCATCGTGTTCTTTTTTTTTCAGTTAAAGAAAAGCCTGGCTTCCTTTGCTGGGCATATTAAATACCTTATTTAAATAGCTGAAAACAAGTAACTCTTTAAAGAAGTACCTAACATGCACAGCCACAGAAGAAATTAGTTAGTCTCTGGCCGAGGGCTTTCTGTTAGCTTTATTTAATACATATGAAAGACTCTGTGTTGCTGTCCCTATTACACACACAAGGCAGATTCCACAGTGGGCTATATTTGGTCTTGCATGCCTATTTTCTCCATAGTTTTACTTACCATTCTCACAAAGGATAAACAGACAGGCATGTGCTTATATATTTGGAAGAGCATATTTCCTCATACTCTACGAGAGATTTCTTTGAATTCCCTTTCATCATTTGCAATCGTGCCCTTGGAAGTTTTAGCAATATTTGTTTCAAATAAGTTTATTTTTGTATGATTGATTGAAATCTCAAGCTGCAATTAAGAAAATTGCAGTGAGAACCATTAAAGGGATAGCATCATTTTCTCCCCTTTCCACTAAAATGTCAGGTTTCAATGTCACCGCAAGATAACCCAATCGCGTGCTTGTACACCGTTCACCCGGGCTGGAGTAAGCGTAAAACCGTCTGGAGTACTAATTACAAATGACTAGAAATAACGACACGCGGCAGAAGGAAAATGAAAGGGCCCAGTCCTTATTACTTAACCGCCGAGGTGTATACGCGCAGTAATGCGGGTTATTGTGAAGCAGTCTGTTCAGTAAATACACAAACATCCATCCCCACTTGTAGATTAGCCTCAGCCCCCCCCTCCCTCTGTCTCTCTGCCCTCTTTCTCTCCAATTATAAACCGGCACCAGGTTTTCTCATCAGCCATCTCCATGTCTCCAAATGGCTTTTCAGTGTCAGGCCTATCAGGAAATTAACTCATCATGCAGTGACAGCTGCTAATTTTTTCCCCTTACATGTCAGATGGATCGCCTGCTGAAGCTAATAATGAATCACCAATCCCTGATTAGAAGGTGCTTCCGAAACATATAACTGCCATCTGAGCTAACTTTTTTCTTCATATAAAATGATATCACCCTAGAGGAGTAGAAAACGAATTGTATTCTTCAACAAGATGGAACAGGGATAGGCTGTTTAAGTGAGCCGTGTGCTATCTTAAATTATGGGCTAATATTGCACCGTAAAATAAGTGAAAACTCACAGCTCTTTTTTATTTTGCCAAATGAATGACCTTCTGTTACTTAATCCTCTCACTACAACTAACTTTGTTGCAAATTTCAGGAGTGGTTTAGTCTTCATCCTTCTCTCTTTTTTATTCTGTTTACAGCTTTTATGCTCAGGAAGTCTACGGAGCAGGGAAAGTTGGAAAAAACCCCAGCAGTGGTTTTCCCAGGCCTGCGCCTACCACACCGCCCGCTCCCGGCACAGCTCCGCCCGTAGCTCCAAGCCCACCTCTCAAGCCCCGTGATTTTCTGAAGGGGACTCACCTGCGTTTTAAGCTCAGGGTCAGCTCAGGGCTAGCCCGAGGGGCAAGAACTTTGATGCGCAGAGATTCCTACAGCAATTATACAAGCTGAATCCACTGCCCACAAAAATCACAAATAAATTTCTTCCAGGACCTCACAGCTAACACTTCTGGTATTAAAGCAGCATCTGTAAATGAATGACAGCAGTGCTTGCAGCACTGTGCACAATCCCCGTGTGCATACCTCAGCGCATCAACTGTTGGCTCTGGCTCGCCTCACCTCCATAGCGAAGTGCAGCTGGTAGTCAGGCAGAACGGTATGTAGCTGCGGGCACTTCGGGTTGCGTCGGTTTTTGGGGGTTTTTATTTCGTTTCTGCTATAGGAAATATTTCTTTAAACGTAGTTTCCAGCTATCTCTTATCTCCCATTTCTCCCCAAAGATGGAGCCTGAGTTCAGGGGCCAGGAGACACTGCCTCAGGAGGTGTGTATCTGATTCTTAAGAAATGGAGGGCAAAACTGCTTGCCAGACACATCTCTTCTTCCTCTGGCTTTGTTTTCATTCAAGGGTTTTTTGTTCACTTTTGGTTGTTGTGCTGGGGTTTTTTTCTCCTCTGCATACTAGTTCAATGCATCCTAAACCCTTACATTTTTACCTGTTTGGCATTGTTCACAGTAGGATCCAACTTTGTTAATGTTCTTCAGAATGGATAACGAAGAGGAAATTAAGCCAATGGCTCTGGCAGTCAGAATATCAGAAGGCAGCCGACTGACACAGGAATATGGCACTCGCAACCACCGCTTCCATTACAGCGTAGCCCTTGGTTTTTCCAGGAGACAGGCAACTGAAGGTGTTCAAACCAGACAGCAAACCACACGTTTAGGAGTGAATGGCTGCCTGGGCTATACACCTTCCTAGATCCACCGCACAAGTTCTCCTACTGTGCTCCCACGGTGGACGCTACCCGTGGCAAAGGGCTCCTGCAGCCCCTGAGCCTGCTCCCTGACATGCCACGGGCGCCTCGCCAGCACCAGGCTTGGCCATCCTGCGGGTCAGGTCCTTTTCAGGTGCTGCTCTACCCCGAGCGCCTCCCTCCGCTGCCTCCTTCCCCGCTTCCCAGGGCAGAGGGCAGATCCATGGAGTGATCCAGCTAATCTCCTCCCAGCTTATGATATGGCACAGTGCCAGGAGCTCAGGCATGGTGGGGAGACGAATGCCAGGGAGGAGTTTCCTAAGCCCTGGGAGAGATCCGCCATAGCCCCGACTTTCAGCGTGTGGCAGAGAGCATTTTAGCATGGGGCTGGGACAGTGCGTGGAGTCCTTAAGCAGGCTGTCTGCACGGGAATGAATGTCACCCTTGATTTCTAATGCTACATTTGTAGGGCACTAATAAGTTAACTTTAAAGAGCACATTAAAAAGAAAAAGAAGGAAAAAAAAAAAGGCCCTAGAAAAATATTAGCTCTCCTGATCAGGCTGCACTCAGAGAGAAGTATCGTTAACCTGAGCTTCCAGGTAATTACAGCACACGGTAGGTTAGTGAATCCTTTCCAATGCTCCCAAGCACACGAACACCTACCACTGGTTTTTTTTATGCAAAGGTCTGCTCTTTTCATTGTGCATACAATGTGATTGCTGGTTTGACACTGCAGGCTACACTGGTTTTATGAAGGATTAAATGCCACCTGAGACATATTTATCCTAAATAAATCACAAATGGTAAACTGCAGCATGTCAGTGTCAACACCCTGTACTGCAGCAGAAAGGTTAGCCATACAGGACTAAGCACAGCAAAGAATTAGCATCCAAGCTGCAAGACCACAGGGCTACAGTTAACAGGAGAAATGATCAAGAAGAAATATTTCCACTGAAAAACATTCCGTTTTTTGAACATCTGTGAGACTCTTGCAGAGGGCCATCATTTTGTAAAGGTCACCTTTTTCCTGATAACAAACGGGAGTTGATCCTGTCACTGTTTGCTGAAGACAGTATTTAAGAGTAAGTGAACAGCCTGTCACTTTTAAGAAAGATGAGCAAGTCAAACTCGGCTAATTATGAATCTCGATGTCTAACTTGAAATTTACTTTTTTGGGGGTTTGACAAAGACACAACCTTAATTCCTGGAAAATAATAAAATTTAAAAAATAATAATAAAAAGAGATGAAAAGGCAGCAGGATCTTATAGCCCCAGAATGAAGCACCTTTTCTAAGCAGCTCTATCAGAAAATACATTTTTAAACAGTTGCTTCAGGAAGGAACTATTGTTTTACGTCACCCCAACTTTCTTACAGTTGATAATTTTAAGATATTAAACATGATAGGAAACCCAGTTATCTCTAAGTCAGCATGGCTTATACCCTAAACACTTACACTATTATATTAAGCATGCATGAGGCACACTTCAGAAATTAGATTCTTTTATCTTTATCTATCTAGCGAGCTAGAGAAAGGAAAAGAGAAAATGCAGACATAACAGA
>NW_009225166.1:11959-15355 GCF_000690835.1 Fulmarus glacialis
TTTATTGCTTTAAAAATCATGATGCTTCATTTTAATGCTAACATTTTATTTGAAAGACAAAAAAATAATCCCCAAATCTTGCCAGTTTATATTTTACAATTTTTTTAAAGAAACAAAAGCAGTTGTATCATGAAACAAATCTTTTCAACATGAACTTGCATTGAACAATTGCAGTATATCCACAAGTAAATAATTGACATTCTGGACTAAGCAAGAAATACAAGGTCACCTTTTTTTTCCTACTTGTTAATGTCAGTGTCAGAATTTTCTTTAAAAACCCCCATAACATTTCAGATGTCGCTCACAAAATGAACTGCAAAATGGTATTTATATGAAGCACTATTTATAAGAAAAGCAAAACACTGACAGTGACAATATTTTTTTCAAAAAATGCACATTTCTTATGTAGGACTCATCTAAAATTAAGTGGAAGTTACAGGCATCAAGTTCTTCTTCCTGAATATGTATAATCAAAAATTTTCTGAAACGTAGATTTTTTGAGCTCTTCTTTAGGGAAAGTCCTATGTGATACCATGAAAGAGTAAGCTACTATGAAAAATTTGATTTTAGATGCAAAAAATACTTATTTTGATGACATATTTTTAGCCAGGGATATTTTAAAGTAAGATTCTAGAAAGCAAAATGTCACCTGTTCCTCCTTAAAATGAAAAAGGGCACTGATTACAGTATGTAAGCTTACCTGTTCACCTTGTTATTGTGGGTTTTGTATTTTTTGCTTATTTATCTGTTCACAAAATGTACATGTAAGTGGAATTATTTTACTGCTGTGATTATGTTAGACAAAAATGACAGAAGGCAGGGAATTACCCTGAGATAAAACAACATTTTTAAAAAAAACAACAAAGAAAGCAGTGAACAGAACAATAACTATTTTGGGGGGTGGGGGCTTTTTATCCTCTTCTGTACCCTAATTATGCTTGTTTTATAATAATCCCATATAATAATTCTTAGAGCTATTGTAACAAGATTGTACTATCCTTTTCAGTGAACTCCTCCTAGTAGCTGACCTTCACCTCCCACAGGGCGTGTATTTGTTACCTGGCTAAGAGGATGTTGTATTGAGACGGTTTTACAGAAAATGTTCCAGGAATACAGTGCCTCCATGGATCTGCTAATTTCCAGTTTTGCCCTGCATCAAGCCTAGGAGATGAAGCTCTTCATGCTTCTTGTACTTCGTTATCACCTCTCTGGCCTTGAATCACTTGTGAGCCACCCTCTGTATAAATGACCATGCTTGTTAACTGTTCTCCTGCTCTATCAGGGGATACAGCTTCTGCTTTTATAGCAGTACCAGCCTGCAAAATCTCTTGAGACCCAGCTGTCTCTATCACAGCATGCGAGTACACACCAGGCTCATCCTGCATGTCTGGTGGCAATTCTGTGACAATGTAGTGGGTTG
The DNA here is from genome assembly GCF_000690835.1 of Fulmarus glacialis. Taxonomy (NCBI): domain Eukaryota; kingdom Metazoa; phylum Chordata; class Aves; order Procellariiformes; family Procellariidae; genus Fulmarus; species Fulmarus glacialis. Next base: position 13,380 of record NW_009225166.1, read on the forward strand.
CACCTTCAGAGAAGTTGCCATCAGAACCCTGAACCATGGCTTGAGCTATTTCTTCTGTGACAATAATCTGTTGTATTTCCCCATCCGACTCAACTAGATCCACGTGCTCGCTTTGGACACTGAGCGCGTGGCCACCAGTTTCCTGCATAATTATCTGAGAACCTTCTCTAGCTACCATATGCACAGTCCCTTCCTCATTTACAATGACCTGAGTGACACCTTCTTTCATCAGCTGGTCGGCTGCAGCCGTATCACATACAGCAAACTGTAATACTCCTTGGACCATTTTCTTGAAGGCAGCCTGAGCACTCTCCTGAGATGCAATTATAGCCGATGGGTGCATGACCTGCGTCACTACTTCCATAGGTTCAGTATCTTCCTGAGTCTCTTGAACTTCATGGAACATTTGTATTTCTTGTCCCTCTGCGTCACTGGGAATGCTGGGCGTCTCTGGGTTTGGCATTTGCAAGAAATCTTTGCGACTAGACCTGCATCTGTCAAGGAGACCAGATTTGTTTTCCACTTCACCCAGCTCTGTTACAGCGCAAAGCAGGGCATCTAATGCCGAGGAGGAGTCTGGAGGATGGATTGTAGCTTCAGAAGCATCTAAAACTTCTTGTTGCATTATCTGCTGCAGTACAGCGCTACTGGAGTCAGGAACTGCGTCTATTTGAACGGCCTCCTCCATATCAGTTCCTGTTCCTTCAACCACTACCACCTGTGTTGCACCATCTGCTAACTGCTCGGTAAGGATCCGCCCTGGAACCATACTACTCATGTGTGAGCCGTTTTGATTTGTAGCTATGACTTGCCCGTCTTCTGTAATATGGACCACCCTGGCCATCTGACCAGCCATTGCTAGAGTCTGAAGGGTAGCTGCTGCTGTTTCTTCCACAGAGGCATCAATTGCAAAGTCGCGATCGTATCCTTGAATAATAATAACTTGCTGAACTTCTTCAGGTGACTGTGGCTGTCTTCTACTGCCCCGAAAGACCTTCTCTTTAACTGGAGAAACCTCTCCCAGTGCTGCTGCAGTAAAAGGACTCGTAGTTTCCACAAAGGTTGCTCCTTGCCCCTTCAGTCGGCACTCATAGGACTTGGACACAATACCTACAAGATAAAATATGCTGTTAACATGGTATCATGGCAAATATCAGTTCATTACTTTAACAAATTGTAGCTTAAATGGAAAAAAATTCCTTGACAATTTTTAGATTTCACTGGCAGAAAATACAGATAAAATGAGCACGCGAACAAAAACAATTTGCATGTTTTCCAAATAACATATTTACAGGTTGAAGTAATTGCTGAGTTTAACAATTCTGCAGCCTATTAACAATTTAAAACTGTTTTTTAAAATATGCTGTATAAAAAAAGCCCAGATAAATACAGTATACAGTTAAAAGCCATTAACACATCTTTTATAGACAATCCTATTGGTGATATTTCAGTACTTCAGTGTATTGGGTTTGCGTGGCAAGGTTTTGGTAGTGGGGGGGCTCCCACGGTGGCTTATGGGAGAAGCTGCTAGAAGCTTCCCCCATGTCTGATAAAGCCAATGCCAGCCAGCTCCAAGATGGACCCACTGCTGGCCAAGGCTGAGCCCGACAGAGACGGTGGTAGTGCCTCTGTGATAACATATTTAAGAAGGGGAAGAAGTTGCCACCCAACAGCAACTGCAGCCAGAGGGAGGAGTGAGAATATGTGAGAGAAACAACTCTGCAGACACCAAGGTCAGTGAAGAAGGAGGGGAGGAGGTGCTCCAGGTGCCGGAGCAGAGATTTCCCTGCAGCCCATGGTGAAGACCATGGTGAGGCAGGCTGTGCCCCCACAGTCCATGGAGGTTAATGGTGGAGGAGATATCCATCTGCAGCCCGTGGAAGACCCCACATCAGAGCAGGTGGATGCACCCGAAGGAGGCTGTGACCCAGTGGGAAGCCCACACTGGAGCAGGCTCCTGGCAGGACCTGTGGCCC
>NW_009225166.1:15638-103364 GCF_000690835.1 Fulmarus glacialis
CCCGGGAAGAAGGGAGGGGTGGGGGGAAGGTGTTTTAAGATTTCGTTTTATTTCTCATTACTCTACTCTGATTTGATTGGTAATAAATTAAATTAATTTTCCCCAAGCCGAGCCTGTTTTGCCAGTGATGGTAATTGGTGAGTGATCTCTCCCTGTCCTTATCTCGACCCATGAGCCTTTTGTTATTTTTTTTCCCCTGTCCAGCTGAGGAGGGGCGTGATAGAGCGGCTTGGTGGGCCCCTGGCGTCCAGCCAGGGTCAACCCACCACATTCAGTAATGAATTTTAGAATCGTATATTACATTACATGTCTGGGTATGAAAAACTGATCTTCTTAATACCCTGCTTTTGTTGGCGAGGTAATTGCCATGCTGTCATTTTGATGCCATTGTCTTCTCCTTCATTTCCCGCCTAGCATCTTCTCCAGCACACCTGATTGACTCAGTCACTAGCCTAGTTACCTGGAGAAAACACTTGGTAGTTTTCTTGCCCTAAGTGGGATATTCTATAAAATATCATCTAGAGAAACATCAATTACACTTCTTAATTCTTCTTAGTTATTTCTAGATGAAATCAATTAACAAATTAAAATACTGGTAACCTCCACATTCCAACTGCTTGTTCTACCACTCGGTCTGGTTTTGGGTCATTGACGGTTTCCTTCTCAGCTCTCATCACTAACGATAAAGCTCCAGCAAAGCAAATTGTACCCACAGCTGCAGAAGGTCAAGCCCACCATCCTCAAAGCACTGCCTCAGGGCTGCCTTTGGCATTTTTGGGAAGACATAACTGAGAGCACCCTGTGACCAGCTTTGTGGATGTCCATGGCAGAACAGCTCTAGCACTCGCTGTGTCCCCGTGGCGGTGCCATCCTGAAGCACCCCTGCAGCTCCCACAGGTGCTGGGATGCGAGCGTTGGGCCACAACCAGTGCATACAGAGAGAAGAGTGGGTCCTAAGAGTGGAGACTGAGAACGAGGTGAGGGTCTAATGCCATATGGGCCTTGGGAAGGCTGATTAAGTCCATGCTGCTGAGACTACCCACACCCACGCGCTAGTTTAAATTCACCTACACAAACTGAAATCACATCTCTTGAATAACAGGTGTAGCATCTTATCACTAACACACATAGATATGCCATTGCTTGTTTGGCATAAAACAAGCAAGAACAAAATTGACTCCTGCAGTCAAATTTCAGGCTAACACTGTACTTTCCAAGCCACCAAGACACTTCTAGTGAACAACGTGCTCTGTTGAACTCAAGAGGCCAAAAAAATTATACTAAAACTGGTCTAAGGGGGCTCTTTCTTCACCCAAAGCATAGAGCTGTCAGGCCCTGATCCCACAGAGAACTAAATTGGGCTCTAAAAACCAGAGGCTCATTTGCTTAAAGGTAAGTTCACACTCAGGAGCTGTGTTACTCCGAGACTGAGTACTTGGCATCTTGCAGCCTCTAGCAACTTGATATGCTAAGGTGCATATCAAGCTAATATTCCAAGATAACACCAATGCTTAAAAGACTGAGCTCTTGCTGGCATCTGTCTGTCTATCTATCTATCTTTTTTTCTATTACAAAGCTTCTGGTGGTGAACTGTACTGTGAAGCACAAGAAGTAATTTTATTAAGCTGAAAGGCTGCAAATCACCTTCACAAGCCTAAACTGATGTTACACAACTTTCTCCATCTTAGTTTGCAAGGCAGGTTATCTTTGGAAAAGAAAATTAACAATTTAAACCATTAGAGTGTTTCCAAGTGATGCTGCATGATAAATCTGGCACATGCAATTGAAGTATATTTTGTCAGGCATAAGCAAGAAGGAAGCTTACTGTGGTACGACTGGTTCTTATCCCCACTTTTCCTGTGCTCTCTGTAGGCACTGACACCCACAAGACCCCCCAAAGAGCAGAAAAATAGGAAGGGGAGATCAACATAAAATGACAATTATCTTAGCTCCTCCACATTTTATAATACAGTAGAAGTAATTAATTCTCTCAGGAATCTTGCTTTGTTGACATGATAAAAGAGGAGCCTGGCAGCGATGTGGCACAAAATCAAAATAACTCTACAAATCATGCATTTTCCAGTGGATTTCAAAATCAAAATAATTCTACGATCATAATTTTCATACGCGCACAGCAAAATCATGACATCTTTCCCCTAAGATCATGATAATTTATGTAGGGGACTCAGCATCACTGCATTGAGGAGAAGCTCCAGTCTGGGGAAGGGAAAGAAAAAGGAAATTCATCCTGTTTTCATCTCCTCGAATAAATGCTGTACCCGTGAATCTATGCAACTCCAGTCTTTACTGTGCAATTGAATGGGAAGTCTCCTGGGTGAAGAGCTCTCCGGTGAATCCCTCGCAGCACTGATAATTATGCCATTCTGACTGCTTACTTAATCTATTTGAATCCAGAGGTGAGTTAAGCCACTTCCTGACCATTAAAGTAAACTACATGGGTAAATACTGCTGTCACTAAGGGGTGTGATGAAGCTTAACTACACCAACATCTTAACCTCAGCTCAGTGCAACCCCAGCTATTCCATCACAGTTCATAAATGCGATTGCAGGTCCATCTTTTGATTCAGCAATTTAATAACTTCGAGTGCTGTCAGTACTGCTTTGAAAAATGGCTCCTATAAAATGTAACAGCCTCAATCAGATTGTAAAAGATTCACCCACTGAAGATTCTTCCATTTCAACTATAATGAATTAATGTTGAGCTGTGTAGAAGTTCAAGTGTCATTTAAACTAATGTGAATCTACTGTAACTTTAAATTTTAACTGGACTATGACCAAGAATTTACTGGGAACATCAACTTCAATTTTAGTGATTTTTCATGGTAAATATGAATTGCAGATTTTACTGGTTTTCTTTTGTTTTAACAGTGAAAAGCCAAGTAGAGAAGATATTTAGAAAACAACATATTTTGAGGCTTAGCTGCTATTTCGACTTTGGAACAGTGCATTTCTATAATGGAGCACTGCGATCCAACACAACAGTTGTAGGAATTTTTATGTATTTAAGGAACATGTCACATTATTGGACTGTATGTAGCAACAAATCACGTTGTCCTACTAAACCCAGCCTGCCTCTCGCCCGTTCTTAAAAACGGGTAAAGAGAAGGGGTAAGTGTTGGCTGACATGGCAAACATAAGCTGCAATACAAGCCCACATTAATATTGGGAAAAGTGGACTTGTTGCTGATTGCATGTCATTGCAAATTAAAAAGATACACAAATAGGCATTAAAATGACAAAATATAATGACACGAGAGCTCATATTCAGACAATTTGTAAAGAGGTGTTTCATATCTAGGGGTGCAATGATCACAGAATTGGTTTCTTTCCAAGAAGTCTGTCATTTCAGCAGAGCCATTATTTATCAGTTGGAGTCCTGAGCGACTGTTAGTTTTTTATTTGAAAATGTCAGGATTTTTTAGACATTAAATCCATATTCGCAGGTTATTTTAATTCTCAGAGACCACAAACTGCCGAAATAGGGCTAAAAGAAATGCTTTGATGTTTAATGTGCTTCTGGGAAACTACAAATAGGGCTTAGTACCTTTTTCCCTCTCTTTTACTCAATACCTGACTTTCTTTTGTGTGTCTGTTTTATTCTTTCGTTACTGTCATCATTTGTTCCCCACAGAATAAATACCTTATTCTTTTGTTAAGCTTACATTTAATTAAAATGTACAGGATTTGTGCAGTAAACTCGAATGAAACAAATAAAACAAGGGCCCCCTCTCTTGAAGGCATACGTTGAGAATGAAAAATGTCATTACAGACTAAAAAATTTTGCAGTAAACAGGGCCTACAGAGAGAAGTTTCCCCCGTAATGACATCCATAAAATACACAAATGGCACTTTTAGTACCATCCTGAATATGGCATTTTCTGTGCTCTACACACAATCTAAATGGTTTGATCATAGAGCATAATACTCCATTGGGTTTATAGAACAATCAATGTTCCATAAAATGATGTATTTATCCAATAGTAGGCTCAGCAGTTACTGGTGTATGACATTGTAGGACACTGGCTTTGTACTGTTCAGCAGCACACATGCTGGCTGTAAAACTTATCTAACACTACTTCAACAACTTCATCTCATCTGTGTCAAGTAATTTGTTGAAGCCTCAGCTTGGTTTAAAAAAACTTGTAATAAAAATTCATAGAATTTTCAGGAGAATGAAAGCTGATGACAATAGAAAGGTCACATTGTGGCGCCACTCGCGGGGTCGGGGGTCAGCCGCAGTTCTAAAACAGAAAGTAGATTTCATGCATCGTGTAGCAGATAAAGATGGCATTAAGGAGACTTGTCTCAGAAAGAAATGCGTAATGCGTTAGGAAAGTCTGGGCTAATATTATATGTAAAGCACCACTTTGCTCTCTGCCAGCAGCCTCTTTAGAATTCTAACCCTTCCCCAAAAGTTGTAACAAGCGGTTGTGCATGGTGAGGCCGGGCTGAGGACATCCTTCACGAGGAGCACCTTTAGAACAAAGCAGTAAGTCATAAATGAAATAATCTATTACGACGACGGAAATGATCTGCATTTACACAGCAAGCTTAAACCAGCTATTTTTCCCTTTCTGCAAAAGTTCTAGGAGGTCTGATTTATAGCCCCCTGTTCAGCAACACTTAATTTTTCAGACTTCGGTGATTAGGTATGTTATTTATTGACACATACAAATATTTAATATCTACTAAAATGCAATGAATATTAAATAATGTGAATGCAAAGAAACATCTTTTCCTTCAATTAAATACAACAGTCAAGGAATTTAAAAGATACAGAAAATTCAACTTATATTGGATATCACTTGAATGAGCAACTGATTTTTTTATTTTAGAAGTTATTGTCTACATGGCAGTACAGTATTTTGAATGGTATGGTAAGTCCACCATTCAAATTCACAAAGAAATAATTTAGGCCTCCATCAAACTCCAAGTTTCTGCTCTTTTTTCTTTCCTTTTTTTTTTTTTTTAAATTATTTTTGTAATGATCTCTACTTTAATTAATTAAGTGCAGTCTAAGAACTTTGGCATAATGTCATAACTTTGGGATTTCCTTGATTTTCGGAAGCCATAATAATCAGCCATATTTTTCAGATCTCTGTTCCTTAACGGTAGCAAAAACTATTCTTTCTCATTTGTAAGGTTTTTATGCGCAAGCAATGCATGGGCCAGCATTTTCTAAACCAGCTAGTTAACTACTAAATAAGAGGTTGTGAAGGCTCGTTCATGTCATCTGCTGAAGGAAAGAAAACAGGATGGGTTAAACCAAGAAGTGAAATAAATCAGCAACCCAAAATGGCTCCGTCAGAACTATTACGTCCACAAAGGCAGCAAATATTTGTAAAGCAGTACAAATAGGTATACCCATAGGGGACTTAACCAGCTCCCTAAGAGACATAAAAAAAAAATCCACCATTGACACAAAGTATGAAAATCTCAAGAGATACGGATGCAGCAAAGTTTTTTTCCTTTCAGTATATTATTACTGTAAAAAGAAAATTAAACAACAAAAACAATTCCCAAATAATGTTCATAGTTCATTTCATACTTAAAAATCCAGTAATGTCATGTTTCAGTGCTGAAACTCAGAACATCCTTGGCTTCTAGCTTTGTCCTTAACCACTCAATCATGTTTAGAAACTTCAAGGTCTTACAAGAATTGCTTGAATAAAGGATGAAGTTTTAACCTTTCAGGTATCTTAAACAAAGCAGCAGATGTCCTATTAGCTTCCTTAAAATGTAAAAGGAAATATTTCTGTAATTTTTTTCTTTTGAAAAACAGACTGAAGTTTCCTGCTTGTTATTTTTACCTTCCACACCTTAGAGGACTATGACAACAGCAACAAAAAGAAACAAAATTAAAAACAACCACCAAAATAAATAACCAAGCCGTTCAATTAGGGTGTTTAGGCAGTTTGTTTAGTTTGGTTTAGTTTCCCTCCAGTGTCCAATTAACTTTTGGGAAAAGGCCTTCTCTGAAAAATTTCAGTTTCTCTTTTCCTGCACTCAAGGTCAAAAATGAACAGTATAGAGCCCAGTGTTACAGAAGCTATGCAAATAAAAAATATACATACTGAAACACCCACTGATCATGGCAAACATGTACAGTGTTAACGTGCAGATTTTACAACTGCCTAACCTGCACAGTAACTGATTTTCTTGAGGACGACTTTTCCTCTTTACTTGCTTGCCACCACGCAGGCTTGTCTTCTCAACTCCTACCTGTGAGCAAAAACCTCCCTGTGGCATGTACAGCAATTACCTATATGGGCAAGCACCATTAGGAAAGTATTTGGAGTGTTTTAGCTAGCTCTTCCAGTGCAATTTAGCAGCTGGAGATGAGGATAGCCAGCCTGGACATTTCTTGGCAGTCCAGCTTCAAAGGCTACTCTGGTCCTCAGTTTGGGAACAGCTGACATTGATGCTACACCGATGCACTTTTGCTGTTTTAACCCTGCAGTGCAACTGGAAAGTGCACTTTTAGCACTTCTAAATCAGAATCCCAATTTCAAGAGGTACCGATCGTGCTTGGTCAAACCGGAGAATTCTGTTTCCTAGGCAGACAGAACATATAAGATAATACGAAAAATAATATGAACGCTAATATGAGATGATCAGGTTAAAAAAACCCACAAGCTCTGCTCATAAGGAAAATGATCTGGATTTCTGAAATAGGTCTAGTCCCAGATAGTAACTGTTTTGTCAAAAAAAGCAAAAAACCCTTTTTGTCATTATTATCTCAGCAAGAGTTTTTGTTTTCCAAGAATATATACATTTAGATCCTGGTCTTATAAACATTTATTTATCAAGAGTACTGCTTACTGCCATAGTTAGCCTCAATAGTCTCAAAGGGACTAAACACAGTAGCTTGCATTATGCATTATGTTTGCATAACCAGGCCCTTGGGATTAACAATTCTGAAAGTGGCTAGCCTTCCCCAACGTTTGATGTACATATATGCACTAAAGAGAACAGACACTTGTAAGGGATACCTAAAATAAAACATCATGTTATTAAATGATCAAGCAGAAATTATATTCTTCTGCATACCTACCAAATACGAGTATTGTGATTTCCTGTATTTATTAATTCTGATTTATGCACCCATTCAGTAAAAAGGACCACCTGTTCTTTGCTTGAGGGCACGTCTCAACCCATTTGAAAAGCACAGCAGTTTTTAGGGGGAATGCTTGGGAATAACTAGAAATAGTAAGTTTCCCTAGTTCTTTTTGTTAGTTAAGACAGCAGAAACTACCATTTCCAATGTGATAGTCATATCTGTATTTCATTTATAAATTCAACTATGTTACAGTGTATATTCATATCTTTCCAGAGTAAATTACGGGAAATAACCATTTGTCTTCATTGTAGACACTTTTGTATATAGTAGAAAACAAACCTCTATTCAATAACTGCACAGAGGCACCATTAAAATCAAATTTACAGTAAACAGAACCTGCAGCTGGGGTAAAACACTAACTGTTAGTATTTTAATTATCAGCGAAGCTTTCGGAGGTCTAACATCTGCTCATAGCCAAATGACAGCAGCTGCTTGTGTACGCTTAAAACAATGTGAATTTCTTCTATAAATATTAAAATGAATTGTATGTTGTGTGTTCATTGTGGCTATATTCTTATTAAGCTGTTTAAGTATATACGGTATTTTGAACGTCTTTCTTGTGGCAAATTCATAAAGGGCTGACCTCTTCAAAAGAATGAGAGGTGAAGACAGCAAAAATTCTTGAGTCTGTAAATTGAAAATGTTTAGAGACAGTACTAGAGGTCACCCTCTGCCAAGACGTTGCTAGTAAATGCTAACAAAACATCAGCGGTAAGTTCTGATCATTGTGCACTAGAGTAACTTCAAGGACAGGACTTCTCAGCATGCAAGTTGTCAGGAGTCTGTGGCACAGGTTATATCAAAAGCTAACGCTCATCTAATAAGTAAAGCAATTAACGCGCTATCTTATCAGAAAAAACAAAATCTGTTTCAATATCCAAAGCATCGGAGGAGATGAGTCTACTCTCTTTTGCGGACTTCATCAAAATCATACTGGTTCATATGATTAGAAGTAATAAGCTGTCAGGAAGAAGGAACTGTGCTGGGCCAATACGAGATCAGTTAATTTTGCTAAAAAGGGTGAGCTTCATAACTTAATTTTGTAGCTTTTTATCTGGACACTGACATACAGTTGATATTTTCCTTTCTGTCTCTCACCTGCTTGGGAATAAAGAAAAGAAACCCAGAGGAGTGACATGCATCTGGCCAAAGGGAGAGGCTGGTACAGTGAGAGGAAGAGAGCATTACAACCGGTTTCAGTGGAAAACAAGGGAAAGGGGTTTTACGATTTTAACTTGTACAGGTTTTCAGTGGAAAAAGATCTGTTTCTCCGCTTTTATAGCATTGAATGTAAAGCCAGTGGCTAATAGTATTTATATATTTTTGCAATAGATCTACAGCTGGAAAGGACTACTACGATCATTTCGTCTGCAAGCTGTAGGTGATGCCAACCTGTGTTTTGAAAAAACAACAGATGAAGCGCTTCAGCCTTACATGTGTAATCACAACATAGGATCAACCAGCAGTACAGCTGTCCCCAAACTGGTATGTGGCCTGAGACAAAGGTGAATTAATTATGAATGTGGTTCCTGAGCTTCTGACATCAGATTTCCCACCTCAAAAGTCAGTCTGAGTGCAAGGGATCCAACTACTTCTGAGAAGGAGGGAACAGGGCCAGTTATAGGTGATCCACTTACACCGCAGAGGCCTCCCCCTCTGGCCCCTCACTCCTCCCGAGGCACGGACAGCATCAAGGCTTATCGTGCCTAAAGTGACAATCATTGGAAAAGATGCTGATTTTTCAGCTCAGAGTGTCACAGGCTTAGCAGTAATGCTAGGATTACTTAGGAAGCATGAAGCAGGGTATGTGTTCATGGTTCTGGGAGGTGGGATGGGGAGCAGAGGCTGGAGAGATGGGTAACTCTTTTATACCACTTTCAAGGGTCGAGTTTGTGACAAAGTCTTCTTTTCATGATTCACCTCTGGTGAAGGATGGAAGCAGCGTGTTTCCAGCATATCTTCAAAGGAAGAGCTGTTCATGTAATTGACCCTTCTGCTGACAGAAATATATTTTCAGTGCCACTGATACAGTAGCACTTAAATGAGCTGTCTTCCACTTCCAGTGTTAGAAGGCACTAGGATGTACGTAGATAAAACAAGACAGAAGACACCACAGGTGGTGCTTTCTGAGCCATCGCTGAGCACTACCGACGCCGGAATCGCTAAGATGGTGTGTGTGCCATGGCTGCGCGGGAAGTGCCGAGTGAGCGGTTGCACTGCAGCTTGCCTGAGTGCTCAGAAGCTCCTTACTCAAGTTGCTTCCGCTCAGCTGCAAAGCTGTGCCTTCAAGGCCTGAGTAATTTTCATACTACTCGGTCGACAAAACTACCCAAATTGTTGGTTAGCTAGAGGTAGAAATCAACAGCTTTTAGATGGCATTCGGAGTTAACACTAAATTGGGAGGAAGTGTTAACATGCCTACAAAGAAAAACAGGATGTAACGTAAGTACAAAAATAACAATGCAAGGTTCAACTTGTGCTACTGCATACTAGCACTTGTGGAGAAAGTAAATATGCAAAAATGACATTCAATGAGAAAGAAGTCCCCTGAGAACTATAATGCTGAAGAAATTTAAAGAACGACAGTGTTCATCAAATTACATGGGAGTTTATGAAAATGTAAAACAGGAAAAGAAAACAGGCCAAAGCAATTTTTAATTGCACATTCAAAGGCATGTTGGCTGCACATTGTTCTGGTACAGATACAACTGAATTATGTCTTGACCTCACTAGGGGAGAGATCTCGACTAAGGAATATTCAGAATAGTGAAACAAGAGCAATTAGAAGGCTGACTTGCATGGAAATATTGAAGGTTTAAGTGCACACATTCTAGCTACATGTTCTGCAAATGCTGAAGAGGGAGGAAAATTTTTGTCCCTTTTGGATAAGCATAATCTGGTTTTGATGCAACACTAGAACATTCATGCCATACCGCGGGAAGATGTTTGGACATGGTGAGCAATGGAAAGCCAATTCAGCTATCTCGTCCACTTTCAGGTGCCAGGGTGACGAAGCTCCCAGATGGAATAAATTCACTGCACAGTAGTCAGAATATGATTTAATTCGATTCATCACCATTGTACTGCAAATCCATACCATTTCCGAACAGTTCAGTGAAACATAGCATACAATTCTGCAGTAAATACTTAGTTAACTTTTGTAAACAACTCCATTCTGAACTAAAGTTCACCCAAGACTGTGGCGCCTTAAGTCTTAAAAAGCCAAAGAATTTGCAATGACTGTCAATCAGATGAAGCATGAATCCCATTCAAATATGGACTAGTAAACAAACCCTGCCACTCTGTCAGGTCATTTCATTAGCTCTTATTTTTTCCTTCCTGAGACCCAATTTAGCCTAGAAAAAGAGGGAATATTTTAAAACTTATTAGTGATCACATTTTTCTAATATATTTTAAATGCCACTTAGCTCTTACTTCTGATAGCACTTGTTCAAAGATTTATTATATATATCTGTCTACAACTGAAGCCAAATAATGCTTAAAAGCATGTTAATTAAGTGATGCCAAGTGTTCTAAAAACACCCTAGTTCCTAGTATACTTGTCTGTAGCATGATGCACAGTGCAGTGAATGCACTTCTTACTCTGCTGTTACATAGGACCTGCTACAGTACCGTTAGTGGTAACGCAAGTGGACCCCAAGCACTTTTACTATTGCTGGAACTTAGTTCACATTTTTCAGTGCAATAGAAAAAATTTCAGAGGAAGTTATGATCATTTTTGTGAAAGTGGTAAAGCTTGTGATATGTGACAAGACAGAGACCAGATAACACCCCCACCCAAAAAACCCAGAAGCCTGGAGCTAGATACCTGGAAGATATGATTTTCAAAAACACTGAGAAACTAACAGCTCCTGCTGACACTTACGTTAAAGGGTTCTTACTTCAGCTACCATTTTTTTTAATAGTTCTTACTCTTTTTCCAGCTACCGTAGTTTAGTGAACTAACAGCTTCCTAACTTCTGGCACAAAACAGACAAAACGTGCAGGAGGACTCATTACGGTCTGTCATTTCAAAGATGTGCAGATTAAAGAGCTTCTGAGCAGCACATGGCATCACAGGTGGAAGTAGCTGCTACGAGTCCCAGGTAGGGCTTACTTGGAGATTTCGTAGCTATATCTTTTGGTATATGTTCCAGTGCTCCAAAACCCATTGAGGTTCACCATTTCTTTCAGTGTGTCTCCGAGTACCCTTAAAACATAATTCAGGTGCTTATACTGAAATAAAAAGTCTCTAAAGCTATTTGGATGATATTATTTTCTTTATAAAAAGAAAATACAAATATTAAAATGTACACAGATAGAACAAAAATTGTATCAATGTCTAAAAAAAACAAACTAAAAGAACTCCAAAATTAATGGATTTCTTCTTCCACATGTTATTTTTTAAGGGTCTCTTTCAAAATAGAGTGAATTTTATGCAAGATTTTTCGGTCTGTGTGCCTAAAGCTCATTTCCTCAGTGCAGAATCAGGAAGCAAAATAAAATTGGCCTGCTTTCCACTAGTGCTAGGCACAAGCACATGCAAACGCAAACTGAACAGAACACATTTAAAATCTAATGGCATTTACCTAACCATGTGCCTCTAAAAATGTATCTCCTGAATTGCTCATAATTAGTAATACATTTATCACTAAATAATTTAATACCGTAAAATGAAAAAGCATTATTCTAACTTTTCAGGCAAAGAAGTGAAAAACAACAAAAAGTGTGTTGCCAGGGTCACACAAGAATTCCCAGGTGTATTGAGTCCCAGCTTTATGTCTTAATCACAGCATTATCATTTCTTAGAAGAGCCTATTGTCAACTCCAAGAGTTGAGGTACTCCATTTACCCACAGTGAAGCACTAGTCACATCACTGCAATTTTCCTGATAATGCCCTGTCAATGAATCAACCCCATGTTCATGAGCAGAGAGGAGTTCAGTGGCCATGTATCCTATAATGAGGCACGCTGGGCTGCAATCTCTGCTGAGATTGTCATAGGTGTCCACTGATACCATCTGCAATTACAGAATTTTATGAGATGGAAACTGGTTCATTATGAAAAAGACTCAAGTCTACCAGCTCATTTCCCAGACGTCAGATGGTAGACTTCCTCATCATCACGATTCTTGCAAGTCCCTAAGAAGGGGCCTGTAGTTAGGGTTTTGGGAATTAAGCATATAGCTAATGCTAAGCATAGGCTTAAATGCTTTTCTAAGTTGGACCCTCAGTTACCCCCAGTCTATGACATATTCAAAACAGGGATGTAGACACTCTAATTGCTGTTTTACAAGGGCCAAACCAGCACTGCTTGTTCCCAAAGGAAGGCAGTCACAAAGTTAGCTAATAATCACTTTACCCCCTGATTTCAGCCTGATTCTAACTAAGCAAAATGACTGTATGAACACGTTCAAAAGTATCAGCTGAATTCCATTTTGAATTGTCACCTAATCACATAAATGAATAAAGACGTTCCTTTTAAAAGTCTAAAGTACATGATGTATAACTATACATTTTTGTAGTTTTTTAAATAAGTTTATCAAAAAAGTTCATTGTAACTTTAAGAAGAATGTGTAGTGTAGAAATGTTCTTGATAAACCTTTTTTCTCGCAGAGTAATGCCTCTCATACATACGTGTTTTTGCACTCTCAGACAACGATACATACACCTTCAAATCTGGTAACTACCGGCTTAAGCAAACATCTTAATTTCAGACAACTGAGTCTATTGAAGAACACAGAAATTAAAACCATTCTCTAGGCACTGAAAGAAGTAGAGATTTCTTCTGCAGCCATCAAGAAATGAAGCACTGTTTGCTATGATATAGCCCCCTCCACCCCTTCCAAAATGACCCTGCAAGACGAGGTGAACCTTGCTGCATTTATTCATTCCCTTTTTAGCAAGAGACCACAGAAAAACCCAAGCTAACAGAGTGCTTAGCAAGAGGCCTTAAAAATACTACGTGCAGGCCATAGTGCTGCTCCAAGTTCTGGGGGAACTTTGATACTCTGCAGACCAAATGGTAGGTGCTGATGACAACCTCTATCGTCCTACATATTAGGAAACCTGCTTATCTGAGAGACTTCCTCAAGTGGCAGTGACAGACACGCTCAACCCATGGTCTCTGGCCTTTCATATGTTCCTTTCACAGGCCAGTTTCCATAACAAAGATATACTCCCTCTTGGTCGATTTATCACAACCTCCCCGAACGCTTCCCCTCCCACACACGCACTTGGTATCCCCTCTGCCTCATCACGAAAAAACAGAACAAAAGCCTACCAACCATACAAAAATTATATTGTAGATTTGTAGATTAATGGGCTGATTCTGGCATCTCAATTCAAATGGATTTACAACCACTGTGTTTAGCCCTGTGTGATTTCAAATAGAATTACTTCTGATGAATTTGAATGCAAATTCACAAAGCATTAAAACAAACCATGTTTAAACTCGTTGGTTCATCAGATGCAAATATCGTGCATTAAGCAGGGAATACCCATTCATGAAAATAATGAAAACTGACACCAATATAATAAAATCATTACAGGTTTATGGATTCTGGGACTTAAACAAGCCATACCCTTGCTTCTCCTAACTGATTAAATGCTTCTTTGCGGTTTATGTTTGATCTGCAATTCAAAAACAAATTAGTTTAGTCTTTGAGCCCAGAACCTTGGAAAATTGCTAGGAGGTTCTACCTCGGATTTGTCTGGGGAGAAGGGCCGGGTAAGGAGAGGAAACCGTGGGGGGCAGGGAAGCTAGCAGTGCAATTGAGAACAGACAGCACAGGAGAGGAGGCAGCCAGATAAATTGAGGCTTACAGACTCTACCGGCAAGCATTCATAAAACCACCGCGTGAATTGCATTGTGCAGAACAAAAGGCAATGATGATAAAATTGGGCACTTTTGTTTTATAAAGCTGGCACAGATGGGTCTGTCACACCATGTGCTTCATTTTTATGAAACCTCAACCACCTTCACTTTGCATTATGTTTGTAGACAAGGAGTTTAAGTGCAGTAGGGCAATGGATTGCCAATTATTTCTGGGATTGTCCCACGGCAAGCAAGCAAAAATGAATGCAGCCATGTTCTGGCTGATAAAGTAGATCTCTGGAGTTGCATCTAAACAGTATATATAGTGTGGGTCTTCCATTAATCCCCCTTGTCTAATTATCATGAACAAGTTTTCATTTTCAGTTAGATGACAACAGCTTAGCTCAAAAGTTTCCAGTAAAATCTTTGTGTCTAGATATTAAATTCTTCTCATAAGGATGAGATTTAAAACAGCAAAACATTCCTCACTGAGGCATGTAATGCTGATGATGCACTATTTTGCTGCACAATCTATGCAGTATAAAAAGTTCTTTGCTGCATCATGATCTGCT
This sequence comes from Fulmarus glacialis, assembly GCF_000690835.1. NCBI lineage: Eukaryota > Metazoa > Chordata > Aves > Procellariiformes > Procellariidae > Fulmarus > Fulmarus glacialis. The sequence goes on from NW_009225166.1 coordinate 30,168, forward strand.
CCAATTTGTGTATAAATAGCACTTGTAATAAAAGGAAACGTAACACCAAGTTTTACTTAAATAACAGCTCCAAAAGAGGTTGGGAGGTAGTTAACACACAACAAAAAAATTAAGGGCAATTGCAATAACTCCTTCTCAAAACAATTTTGTTTCTCTTTTTCTTTTTTTAATCCGTTCACACCAACATTAAGTATTTTAAACCAAAATATTTAGAGCTTTATATGTTGGGATGGTTTGACGGCAATTCTGTTTGTAGAGGTCAGGGACCATCTAAATGTGCAGCAAACACCAGAAAGCCCAACTCTGAAAGTAACCCTCCCCGTAACTTTAACCCGTCGTCCCAGGAAAGCTCCTACTTCTGAGGACAGAGGTGCATGAGTGAAAAGATGTAACTAGCTGTGAAGTCCTTAAGATCTACATTTTCAAATGTGAATGCCTTGAATTAGACACTCAAATCTGTATTTAAAAGACCATTAGGCATTTCTATGAGGCAACATGCAACACCACACAGACAATGTAGTGACACTGGGCCACAGGGGATTTGAGAAGCCTGGCTGTTCTAGCATTGCAGCAATCCAGTACCCACTGTCTCCATCAGCTTTTATAAATCCTTACCCAGCCAGCAGATCAAGGACTTCCATTCCTACGACAGCCCTGCAATTTGTATCTATGGCTTCGTTACCTCCAGTGCACGGCACATGGAACAATACTGGTCAGAGGTTAAGAGTAAAATTGTGGCCACATTCAGGACATGGACAAAATTCCCACTGATTCACAATGTGATTAATACAATTTTGGATTAAAACAACAAAAAAAATCTGGATTCTCCTCATTCTTCATCATTTAATGCCAGTGGTCTGAGAACCATCCTGGCTTCCAACTGGCATTGAGATGCTGGTTAAAAGCTACCTAGTTCTGAATCGCCTGGGATAGTCACTACGTTTAACTCTGTTGCTCTTCCCACACCTTTTTCATGAGCACAGTATTTGGGATGGACTCGTTTTTTTACAAAGAGAGAGAAATGTCTGTCACCTTTTCTTATAAATTCTGAAACTGGTCCTGAAACTAAACTGAAATAGCTTCTGATTACAGATATTTTCTGTGAACCATGAGGCAGGTGAGGAGTTGTTTTTTCCTCATGACCTGTTGGCTAAGTTCTTGAGTGCTGTTGAGAAGCTGCTGTAGCATTAATTAAAGTTTGTACTGGTTGAAGTGATATTATCACGAAACCTTGGCTTTAAGAGTTGCTGAATACCAGATCAAACTCGACTTCTCAGTGCTACATGCATCTTCTGTTTTCTTTTTTCCACTGTATGAATGTGGGAGAAACACAATACTCAAGCATAAAGGACCACCTTAATCTGCATTAGAATGAGACGTACGGGTATGTAGGAAGTGCCAATCTGAGCCCTCAGATGTGGAATTAGGACTTCGCATATAGGCACTTATTTTAGAAAGTGAATCTCGGAGGATATATAGGGTTGCCCACTTAGCTTGGAAAACCCTGCTCCGGTTTTAAAAGCTACTTGTCACTGCAGAGCAATTTTGAAGCAAAGTGGTATGTTTGGTGGCCTCATTTGCATGACAATACCCAGAATGCTCTCCTAACTCACAGCTATTTCATGGAAGGGCTGATGCATTCAAGCTTTGAGAATAAACCCAAATCATGTGGGTGTACCGGTGCATATAATTTTAATACTTCCCCCTCCAATCCATGTGCAAAAGGTAGAACTATTAAAGTGAGTAATCATTATAGGTAACCGAACTAACCTGTTCGTCATCAACATTTACTAGAAATCAAAATTACAAATGGTAGTTTGGCAAATTCATTGATTAGCTGATCATCTCATACCCATGTGTATATGCTTTAAGTGTTGACATCAGTCATCAAGGTTTCTGTGAAGAGCTGTCCCAATATATTAACAATCATTTAGAAAAACTAAACAACTTACAACACAAAGCACAGCTATAGAATAATAGTTCACCAAGATGGACTTCGCTTGTCTCTTGCACTTCTCTCCTCCTCTCTCACAGCTTGCTACACAAAATAAATGCACTACACCGACTTACACTGCAGTACAGAATATCACAGTCTGCTCTATTGTGTGGATTTCACTGCTGAGAAGCTGTAACACTAATTGTCAGTTTCCCACGATCAAAGTAATTTGGTTAAATAATTGGTTTACATTTACTATATTTTATTTGCCTCACAAAAATAAATGTTATAACAAAAGATCATCTGAAGAGGAGGGAATGCTATGGTGATAACACCAATATGGTGCCAACATATGGAGAAATACGCGTGTTTTGTGCATATAAACAATGACATGAAGCTTCAGCTGTTTAAAGAACAAAGCTTTACACCTGAGTTAACTTAATATTATGATATGTGCATTCCGGTGTGTGTGCGTATGAGGGGTGAAATTCTTCTGCTGTTGGATTTTGGCACTGAAATTAAAGAATACTGTTTTAAATGCTGATTAACTGGTGATCATTTATAACTTATTCTTGATAGGTGATAAATGATGGCATTTCTTCTTTTCTATTTACTCTGTCAGTTACATGAAGTCTGCACTCACAGGCGAAACAATGGCTTTTCTATACCTAAAATCATGTTGATGACATCATGATAACCCTTCAATCCATTCTTGGCTTTTCAGATGTTTTTCTCTTTTTTATTTTATATAATATGTGGATTTGACCACAATTTTTATAGCTCCTCCCCAGATGCAGAAGGGGAACACAGTAACTAAGTGCCTGCGGCAGTCGACAGAAGCTGTTTCCTTTAACCTCCCTCTAGACTACCAGGCGTGAAGAACGGCTGAAACATTTTCCTTCAGCCACCAGAGTGGCTCTTTTTCCAAATGTCGCTAGAGCAGCTTCATTCAGAATAGGCTGCCACCGGAGTTCCTTCAAAATTCTGCCAGGATGGCTTAAACTCAAAAGTAATTAAAAGCCTCTGAAAAACTCATAAGTCAAGGGAGTGGCATAACACCCATTAATTACAGTGCTCAGTGATGTCACACCTGTGACTTATTAGAGGCTATCCTGAAGTGGGTTCAGAGCTGCTGTTCATAATTTATAACGGTATTTTGAAGACCGCCTACTGAAAAGCAGCATCTAATTGGGATGGTACATATTTAATAATAGCTGATTGCATCGTAAAAAGAGTAATTCGTTGGCTTTCATTGTAAAATTTTCACAGGTGAACACAGGCTTAAATACCAAACACACCACCACAAAATGGTGCACCTGCAGTGGGATCATGACCCTGTGATAACTCTGATCTAGTTTGACTGTAGCTCTGTTAACTTCAATCAACAGTCAACTCTAAGGAGGACAGAAAAAAGAACGTTCAAGGACAAAGTGATTGCTGGTTTATCCAGTGGGTCCTGATGTTGACTAATTTTTAATACGTTAATACTGTTACTGGAATCAGAAGGTCTATATACTTTTGCTTAATTATGCTTGGCTGTACTTGCAGGATTTAAACATTTGCAAGGAAAGTAAAATCCTGAACAGGTTAACGTGAAATAAACAGGGGTACGTTTATTGCCATCAGTCCTCAGATGCTATTTTTGCTACAGTATAGGACACGTTGTCTACAGAACATTAAATTAAATTATATCGAACAACACTAAATTTTATGAATTTGCAGTAAAACTTGTCTCTATTTGATAGTCATTTACAGAAAAAAATATTGTAATGTTTCTGCAACAGATTAAAACCTGCAAATTGCCTTTTTCCTTTGTCTGTTTTGAGTTTAAATGGAAACAAACCTTACAGTATAGAATTGGCTTAAGGTCACCTGTCTACAAGGGATTACTGTGTAGTTCCTTTTATATTTTTCCCCCTACTAGTTTGAGGGACAAAAGGGCAGCAGTACCCTAAGGGCTTTTTCAAATAACCTCTTTAGCAAATAAAGTCATACCCTATGTATAGAGGCCATTTCATCCCAGTCCCGTGGGCTGCCTGTAGGGTAAAATACTGAATTTTTCTGGCATATGTCAGTGAATGTGAAAAAGAGGATCACTACTTACAGAAAGTTAAAGGCTGAACGAAAGAATGTGAATTTCCTTAATGCACTAATTTAAAACATTGTATATCGAAGCTGAAAACATCAGCTGTAAGCACCTCAGAGAAACACTGGAATACATTTATGTGAACCATACAGAAACTCACATACCCACAACTGATTTACTATGGCTTGAAAACGCAACAGATTCAGCTTATCTGAAATCTTAAACAAACAAACAAACAAATTTTCTCAGGGGGAAATAAATAAAACGAAATTGGGCCTTTTCTTTATGGATGTAATCTTCTGACTGTATCAGCTTAACATTACCGTAAACATCTCTGAAATCAACTGTCAAGAAGGAATCTGTTATGCTTATATAAATTACTATTATTGTTGTTTTTATTGCTGCACTTGCTGCACCCCACTTCTGTAATTGGTTAAAAGATAATGTGCAAAACCTCAAACTTTCAAGTATTCGTAAGGTATAAAATAATGGTTTTAAAACAAATTATTTGACAGCTGCAAATGCAGGATAACACCTACTTACATTATAGAAACAGTGTGGATAATTACTTTTTTCAAAAGGAAAGACTCCATGGACCACAGTCCTGTCTGAATTTCCCTGCAGCTCAGATAATGTGCAGTAATACAAATCCTGTTGTCACCTCAACCTAAGTCTTTTTATCATCTATACATCAGTAAGAATGATGAGAGACGTCCCATGATTCTAACAGTCTTCCTTTGAAGGATCCACATGTTAATTACTGCACTAATTATGGTTTTTGAATAACCAAATGAAGTAAGCAGTCTATGGGAGGTACAGGCATAAAACTAAGACTGAGAAAATACTAGTTACTGAAGTCATCAGTGTAAACTGACACATTGAACATGCTTAAAAGAAGTAGTAGATTTTAAAAGACAAGCATCTTCAATAATTAGGGTTCCATACAGGAAAAAGAAATGTTATTTCTTAATGGCAAGTGCATTTAAACTGTTATCTAAAGATCTGAAGGTAAGCCTGCTTAATTCACTGCTTCTTCTTTTGTTATTAGGAAAACATAATTGTTCCAAATAATTAGCACTAGAGTACATCACAAGCTGACAACAAAATTATAGAAATCTTCATATTCAGATCCGTCTAGCTGGCTATTAGGAACAGTTTCTGATCATAACCCATTAGTTGAAGTGCTGTGAGTTCTTGATTGCCACCAAATAACCTCAGATATCTGCCTAAGTTAACAGCCTCTATTTATTCAGACTTTTCTTGACAGTAAAAATTGCTTACGATTTTTACAGCTGCCACACAAAAGAACAGTATCGGATGTGCGCACTTGGAAGATTAGGTGATAAAATAATTGAAATGTGGATTTTAGATATAATTTTAACTCCTAACTTTCTAAATGAAAAACAGCTAAGGGATTTCAGTGTGCTGCAATGGTACTATTGGCTTTCCTGTTTATTAAAAATTAAAATGAACACATTCCAAATCTTTCTAGTTGTGATGTCCATGCTAATTAAAATAAGATTTGTTTGGGATGAGGTTTTTTGGCATAACAGCCCTACTTTGTCCTTTTTTTCCATTGAACACCGACTAATCAACAGCTAAAGATTTCTCTGTACCTTAAAGCTCAACCCTTTTTTGGTTTTTTTGGTACTTTCTTGTGAATAATGCCAGGACATAAACGGCTGTTAATTCATTTCTTAAACAGCTAACTAGCATGGATAGCACCACAGCAAAAGCTACCAGAAAGTGTGGCATATTTTTAAAAAACACTGACAAATTAATCTTCTGACAGAAATCACTGCTGTAACTCCAAAAGGAAAAAAAAAAACCAACAAAAAACTGCATACACACGGTGAGAAGGGAAGCGTATTCTCCTAGTTACTTACCCAGCTTCAGTGAGTGGATTATTGCTAATGGAATACAGGCAAAATGAAAACTTGTTTAAATTTCCAGTCTAATACTTTAGTTATCTATAATGCTATTTGAAGCTGCTTTCAAAATGTTTTTTTGTGATAATAGCTTGGTTTATAAACCTACAAAGCTTTATGTCAAATCCCATGAGGGATAACTTTGATTACTAGGGTAATTAATGATGCTGGATAGTAATATGGATTTTCTGTTAAGATTTGAGTTTGAAGTTAATTAGTCTCCACATTATGATTCGCTGATTAATTACAGATATTTAGTTATAAAGAGAGATGTTAATTATTAATCTAAAAAATCATCTAGTCTAATTAACTAAAACTTTGACGTCAGTCACCACTCTCCTTGTATGTAACTTCCAAGGTGCCAATTCTACGGAGGGAGGCACAGGCCTTCCCCAAAAGGTAAAAAAATCCTTCTGCTATCTTTTTTGTGTATATAGTATAGTGAACAAATTTGACTCTTAAATTTGTCAGGGCAAGCCACCCACTTTGAAGCAGGACAGTAACTTAATTCTTGTCGAAGTACTGATCTTTCATCGCTCATTCTTACAATATGCCTCATCTTATCACAGAAAAAAAATGTGCTATAAAAGAAATTCCACTATGAGTCTTAACCGGGTGTACTCTTGAAATCATGTCTTAACCTCAGAGCTGTGATGTTCTTCTGACTGATGGGCTTTGTCAGTTCCCGTGTTAAACTCTGGAATGAGCTTCAGCGTTGCTACAGATATCTGTATTTTCCAACAGCAGCAGCCTTTAACAGTGCCAAGAAAATATTAGCGCGAAACTACTGATTAATGTAATAACTCAGTTAGAGTTTGAAATCACCTTTTGTTTAAAAAGAAACCCCACCTTATCTTCCCCTCCCCCCCCCTTCCCTTCTCATCTGCAAGGAACAAATCTTACTGTTACTGTACAGGGGAGGGGAATGTGATTAAGAAAAAGGGTTAAACCAAAAAGCATCAGCAGCACACCAATGTCCTGGAATTTACCCTAGTAACACAGACTCTGAACAGGGATCTGTTTACATTATCTCTAGATCATCTTGACAATATTTATTCTCTATTTACCTAAATGAGGCAATATGATGATATTTATTGCTCAGAATGGCTAAATATAGACTTTTCCTGAGCACTCAGTACCATAGTGGGAGGTTTTGCTCTAATCTACATCTTTAAACTGACAAGCTGGAGCATTCCTAATGAATGCCTCTTTTCATCTGGATGTCTGTGTGTATTTGACAGTATAAATATTTAGCAATATCGGAGTCAGCTTGTGATTTTACCCAGATGGACTGATTGATGCCTTGGCTTGACGTTGCCAAAGACAATCCATGTAGTTATATAAGCAATTTCCCTCTTACTTCCTAAGAAGCAATTAGGTGGCCAAAGGCAGCAGCCCAAAAATAGTGAGAATACTTCTGGTATCAGCTGACAACTCTGAGGGATAAATAAAATATGGTACTTAAATTATTACCACTTTACTTTCATGAATCATGGGATTAAAGCTTTCACTTCCAAAGTACATATAAATTGCAGGGTTTCTTATGTCTGTAATTTGCAAGAATCTAAGTTAAAATACCAGCTAATCAGTCAACTCACATTCACCTTGGGAAAAGTACCACCCTTCCTTGTCATTTTTGTAAATTGCATGCCTAAGCACCAATGTTATTTTCAGGGGGGAAAAAGCGTGTTGTCAATAACATATATTGCAGTCTAGTTAAAACAACATTTGTTAAGGTTTAATCGCAAATGTAATCTGCTTTTAAAGTTTAGACAGAGCGCTCAGAGAAATTCAAGGGACAGATAATAAATCATTTTCTCCTATCTTGGGTGTGAACAAGGTAGGCTGGAGTCTTGCAGGTGTGCTGCCTTTTTCTCCTACATGTTGCAGACTGTTGCTGGGTTTTTCCATAAACCATTCAAAACTACAGGGACTCCAGCAGCTAAGGAAGAAGGAATTGTTGTACTATCTGACTTTCAAGCTACATAAGCTGCACTTTTCATATCATTAAATATTCCAAATCATTTTATTCAGTTTGTATCTTTGGCATACACTTTGTAATTCATAATGTGTCTGCGTAACAAATTGCAGGATCGAGAAGTTTTAGCTAAATTTCATGCACACACATATAAAAATATGTGAATACAAAAAAAATCCTGGATACTGAATGTCAGCTTTACATTAGCGATGCACTGTTTGTCCGTGTCGGTTTTACATGGTGTAAGATGCCTGCAATGATTATGTCATGTGCTCTTATGCACGTTAGTGCTTTAGGGGGGAAAGAACAGTTGCACATTGTTTTTGGCAAGGGTAAAATTCACATCTCAGCTATGTTGTTGCTTCCGCTCCCCTCCCCAAACACCTTTAGTTTCTTTGTTTTCTCTTAACTCATCCCAGTCTTTGTATAACCCATGCAATAACCCAGGAGAAAGGGCAAGGAAGACATTATTCTTCTTGACACTAATACCTATAGATCCTGTTCTGCAGTGATACCTCTCCCTATCACAAAGTATCTCAGCTAAGAGAATTCTCCAAACTCAAGAGCTGGCATCGTTAATATATTCCACGGGCAAGTGGGACACAATGCCCACCGGTAATCAGACATACACAACGAGGTTTCTTGAGGACTGACTGCTTCTAATGTACAGGAACTTTAAGAGCAGTACGCATCGGCTACAGCACATTCTTCTGAAAGGCAGACTCTGACTTACCTGTTTTATTATTATTCTGTGACCAGCTAGGTGCCAAATAAAAATAAATGTATACTGTTTTGTATTTATTGGATTTGATTAGTAATAAATTTGTTATTGACCAGATCCAGAGTGCGAAGGCCTGAGGCACAATCCAATGGTCTCTACTCACTTGATCATTACACCCTGCACTTTCAATCAAGCTGCACTGCATTGCGTTACTCTGTGTTTTGCTTCTGAATTGTCTGGTTGGAGAATGGAGGGTGGGGGATGGAGGGAGAGGAAAGTTGATGTTTTCTAGTGAGAAAATTAGGAAAGAAAGGGAAGGCTGTCCCTTTAAACTGAAAGATAACTACAGTACCATACCAAAAGAAAGCTGGTGATAGAGCGCACTGTACATGGTACAATCCATTGCACAGGTTGACGTGAGAAATGACTAGGTCTGATAAGGCAAACTTTAGAATAAACTGCATTGTTTTACAAAATATGTCATTGGGAAAAATGCATTAACTCTAATCAGCCAAAATGGTGTGATTCATTGCTTAATTTCAGGGTACCAGGCTATAAATTACATCAGGCCTGCCACAACTAATTTTTGCAGTGGCATACTAGATGAAAAATGAAATGTCCAAGTGGCTACAAGTGAAAAGCTTCCATCTTTCTTCCACAGCTGAATATTACTTACTCTAATGATGTATAATAGCCTGCAACTACACTTAACCTGTGCATTAAATGGCAGCACAAACTGTTTACCTAGAGTTATGAAGAAGAAAACAGCAAATCAAGCAAAGGAATCTAGAGTGTGTACATTAACCTCCCACATGCCAACATAATTGTCCCCTACAGATGATGTATAACACTGACTCCAAATCATACTTATTTTTTTTTTCATTACACATAATAGCTTATGCTTCAAGTATCAAAAGTGTCAAAGCATGTGTGATAAATTGATGCCAAAATGTACCTAATTAATAAGTCTGATGATGTTTAGATTAAAACAGATGTTGGTTATGTTGTTAACAGAAGAGCAGCTAATAAAAATAATTGCAACCTATATGCCTAAAACCTGCAGGTATTATTAAAAAGAACAACAAAACCATGTCATATCTGAACAGTACAAAATGGTTAGCAAGCCTTTTTGGGTGAAAATGTTCTTTTATGTACAAATACCTAACAACAGATCAAAGCAATAATCAGATCAGCAGTACTAACAACTACCCCTTGTTTAAAATCCATAGCTAGGCTTCACATGGAGCTCACTTTTACCGGTGATACTCTGTGCACAACAAAAAATACTGTAAAGCATACCTGCTATTATTCACTTACAATAAATAACGTTAATTCTTTGCTGATTATGTGAAAAAAAGAGATAATGAACTCCAGAAAGTTTCTAAATGTGATGAGGTAATCCATGATTACTGGAAGTATCTTGTAGATACCATTCATTTTAACAGTTCCAATTCCACCAAAACCAAACTAGAAATAACACAGTATTTTAAAACTAGCTTTAAACTATACATTAAATATCATAATATTTAAAATCTTGGGGTTTTTCCCCTGATGGAAAATAATTGCTTATCACTTTGCTTCCTTTAAAAATACAGTATCCAAGGAGAATCAATTGACGGAAAACCTGATGACAAAAAATTCTATCGGTCTGAAGCAAGTTTTGGAGAATCTGATTAGGTCTCATGCTGCAATACTAGGTATTCCATTTTTGCCAAAGGGCCAGCTATTATTATTAACATCATTTGTCTGAATCATTACTCTGCACCTTGGTTCAGCAAACACTATGAAGATGGCATGGTAATAAATGACCGCAGGATTCTTTCCTGCTTCGGCCTGTTTTTATCTGCCACCTCTCTACCGTCAGCTCCATCTTTCTGAACCTCTCTGAATCCCCAAAAGGGACGGGGCATCTATTTGTTTTCCACTAGGTTACCACTCTGTCTATTGTTGTTTGCACTAAAGGGTACGAATTCAATTCATTCTTGTGACATAAAAGCACTGATACAGTAAATTTTTTGCCCAAGAGAAAACACAAACAAAGTTGCTGAATATGGGCTAAGATGTGAAGCACTCGTATGTACGTGAAAGAGCTTTCCGAGACAGTCTTGCTCACTGAATATTGTGTTTTCTCCACAACAATCTAGACAATCACATTAGAGCATTTTAAACTTACACTAACCTTGCCAAATTGGTACCTCTTGCAAAACAGTGACTGCGTAGGAGGGGTTAAGTAATATATCCTATTGTACCTATAAGCAAGAGGAGAAACAAAGAACTGGGAGGTAACATAGCCAATCGGTAGCTACAAGATTAAGTAAGCCAGTGCTTCTGGGATAATAAGGTTAGCGGGAATGGCAGATGAGAACCAAGGAAAATAACAAATAACCAAGGAGAAAAGACTTAAAAACAGTTAAATAAGAAAATTGGAATGAGAGAGAACTACAGGGTGTTGACTAACCTTATTTTTCTGCATGTTTAAATTCACACGAATTACTTTACCTTTATTCATACCTAAACATGGCAAAAAATAACGAATCTACGATCTAAATGAATCGATCAAAACTGAACAGACCAGGGATAATGTCTGATACTTGACTCTGCAAAATAAAACCAAAACCTTTCAGAGATGTAATGGGTCTCTTTCTTTTAAATAATAAAACATGCATATTTTCCTCTTTAGCGTCAAGAAGTATTAAGTGTTGGAAAATACTGTATCAGGACCAGACAGCTCTTCAAGATTTCCCAATTACAAACATCTAGTCTGAGATTCCATCCTTTTGCAATACCATAAGGCAGTTTTTATAAGCTGGTCCATTCACAAAAGTAAATTTCAATGTCCCAATATATGTAAACATATCAGGCTTTGAGGGAATTTAAGTCATGTAAATGCAGTTATAAAGCATACTTAGCACTGGCTTTTCAGGGCCAAGGGCATCTTGTTTTCCCAAATACACTGTTAAAAAGTGCCAAACTTGGTAAACCCTACAGAAAATAGCCAAGTACTTTCTTGTCTGAGTCTTACAGAATGCTTAAAAATAACACTCCTAAATCTGAAATGCTGTAACTGTTTACAGAACCTGAAAGGTTGCATTATACACGACTTTCTTTGCTATCAAAATGCTCTACATTCCTGCCAGAAGTTAAGAAGTTATCACTTGAAAATCACTGGCTAATCTAGCTTGTGCTAAGATGGATTTTTAATGAAAGTTTAATGAATGATAAATACTTGTTTCTTGATAAATGTTTAATTATGCCAATAATTACCAACTGCTGAAAACTACTGTTGTGTTAATAATGGCATTTTAGTACACAAGCAGTTTCATGAGTCATGATGCTGTTAAAGATCAGAATTCCATCTGTCTAATGCAAACTAGCAAAACAAAAGAAAAGTCTAATTAATATTTTGATACATTTTCCCTATACACTTTAAAACTGATGTCCTTTTGTGAAAGAATAAATTTACTTGCTCCCTTTCTGAGAGAAGAAATAAATGTCTCGGAGCTGTTATATTATTAATCATTACTAATATCTGAACCTAAAAACTGAAAGAGAAGAAGAAATCAAGTCAGTTGTAGCATATGTGTGAATGCTTTTTGTTTACTTTTTTTGAGGAGGAGAGAATGAGCCATTATGATAATGATGAGACTGAGTTTTCACCTGAAGTATTTTGAATCATTTAGGTACTACTTTTGTTGCATTAATCTGCAGAGTTATCTAGGACTATTTCCCTGATGTCAAAAAGGCAGCAGACTGCAACCCTCGCCTCTTAGAAGTGAGGGGCCAAGAAACATCAGATTGCCATGGCACCCGTCAGTGGGGCCAGATAAAATGGAGATCTTGAAGTGCAAAGAAGATAAAAATATTGGTATGTAATAAAGCAGGACAAAGTAAAAAAAGAAAAGAATATTGCTGTGAAAAATAATGGGAGATCAAGGAGACTTTCACTGACTTATTTGTTCCAGGATTCCTCTTAGTTTGAAAATATCTCCCACGCTGGTGGTGCTTATGGTACTTATTTCTGCTCTGCCTCTCACGTAATTGCCACAATACCTGTGGATGGCCTCGCCAGGCATCCTGGCAACATGTCAATCCATCGGGCATGCCGCAGCGTGTGAGAACCTAAAGGTGTGCTCTGGTCGTCCCTCAGAGTGCAGCCGTAGGCTTGCAATCTGTGCAGCACGCAAGTCTGGTCTTGAAGATAGCCTTGGGACTGCCCTTCATATAAAGTTCTATAGGTCTGATCCAAACCCCACTGAAATCACTAAAAAGATTTCCCATGGACTGCCAACAATTTTCCACCAGGCCCTGTCTAAAATGCTAGGGCTACATCCCTTATGTAGTCAACAAGTGTAAACTCATTGTAGGCATACTAATTTGTAAGGAAGTACTGCAACATATGTCAGCGAGATCTGACTTCTTATTAACATATTGTTGAACAGATACTTTAATACAACAAAAATACCTTCACTTGTGAGATTCAAAATATAAACAGGATCATACTGTTCTATGAAATGGTACATTAAAAAATATATTTATTGGGGTGAAAATTAAACTTTTAATAATTTGAATACAGTTTTTTCCCTGTATCAACTCCAATGTTACAACATATTTTGCATCAGGATATTTAAAAGGAGTTTCTGATTCTTATAACTGTTGAGTTTACATTCTTACAAATGTTGAGTTTTTCTTTCTTTTTGAACGTATTTAAAATTTCAATTTAAATGGATCTTTGCTTTTCACTGCAAAGACTGGACAGAGCACTACAAAACTTATTTTATTCAGTTATCTTGTACCTTATGTGGGTTCAACTAGGGGATCCCATAAATTGTTTCCATTTCCTACATCTACAACTCAATGACACAAATCTGTTTTCTATGCAAATGCAATGTTTTTTTTGAGATGGTATTCTTCTTATTTAACATTTATGTAATCTTTAGTGTGCATCAGAATGCATTGGAGGAGTTTGACCTCTACTTGGGTACCTTACAGAATACTTTGATTCTGAAACTATTCTTGCAGTTTTGAGAATTGCCTGACATCTTAGATTTATTTTTCAGTATGTTTTTTGCAGATTGGCAGTAGTTCATACAAAAAGGTAGTTAACCACATAAACAGGCAATAAACCCAAATACTGAACCAAACAAACATATTCATGAAATATCAGAAAGGAGTTGTTCTTGCTGGAGAGAGAGGGATGCTGCTATGGATTAGCACAGTGAGCATGTTAGCATCCATATAGCATCTGCAATGCAATGCAGAAGTCAGTGCAGTGAAACAGAAAACAAAGCCCATCCTGACAAATACCTGCTGGCTAGTAACACTTCCTCCCTAAGATTAACTTAAGAGAGTGAAGTACAAATGCAAAGATATACTCAAATGTATATTGACAACTTTTCTGCAGTTGAATCATAGTGGGCTATTGCTCTAAGGTTATAAAAATTACCTTGATTGTACAACAATGTACGATATCGTCAGTTATAGCCTTTTTGATGCTGTCATACCGTGTTCTGTAACACTTGGAACCTAAAGGCAATAATTTATAGTTATCCTCCTCCTCAATACTCTTTATTTTAAATAGAGGCAAAACCCATACATCTCCTAATGCTATGGGAAAGTTTACACACCCCAACTAATGAAAACCATGAGGAAACTGGCCATTTCAACTGAGTCAAAATGTTCCCCAGACCCATGAGGGGGGACAGACTCCAGTCCCATATGACGGTGGGACAAGCAAGTCATTCCTAAACCCCATTGATTTCAGGAAAAGGGGCTGCTTTGCTCCTCTTAGGTACTTCTGATAGACAGTAGAGCAGATCAGTTAACCTTGCCCAAAAGCATTATCATAAATTATAAAAAATATTGACTTTCTTAGTGAAGGAATACAGCAATTTGCAACCCAGACAGTTTTTAAAGATAGTCCAGTTCTGAGTAACTTGTCTACGAAACTTTCATTCCATTGCGATACTACAGTGGCGTTTATATTAAAAATGCTGCTTACAAAAATCAAATATCTGTCTTAATCCCATTGCCCCCAGCCTTCATCCTCTATTCCAAATTCTTTGCAAACATTACTCCTCTTGAAGCCAACAAACATAAAATGTTTCATCCTGAATATCTCAGAAACAATTAAATACATGTCTTGTTAATAATAATAATAATATTCTGTTTTTCCGTGCTTTTAAGGCTTGGTAACATACCGGTAAAAACTGCCTGTGCCTACAGTTGCTCTCATTACAGCTGGACTGGGTGGAGCTTACTAGAGCTGAAAGGTGGAAGATTTCTCCTAAAAATACATGGTAGAGACAGCCATATATTAAAGTTTCACTCCATATAAATGGAATGTCACTCTTTTATAACTACAGTCCACTATGATAATCCTCTTGGAATGCATTAATTATCATCCACCAGATAAGTGTCAAAAGCTACATTCCTAAAGGATTATCAATTCCCACCCAATTTCTACTGCAGCTGAATAAGGAAGAAGAAAAGTTAGTGGAAAAAGAAGCATCATCAAGCAGCTCTTAGATCTTCCCACAGTTATTCTCTTCTCAGAATGAAAACACGGCCTTTCGAAATAGCTCAGCCATTCATATAGCTTTCATCACAACTGCATAAGTAGAGGAGAGGCAGTGACATGGTATCTGTGTTAAAATAGGAAAGATTTTGTCCTGTAGATTCTTTCATTATATAGCAACATTCTCCTTAGAATACAGGGAAAAAGAAAGAAAACTCTTCCCTGCTAGATGGCTTCAATAAAGACCTCAAAACCATAAAATAACAGCCTTTCTTCTTCAAGTTAAGTTATTTTTATCCATTACACCAAATGATTTTCTACTGCCTTTTTTTTTTTTTTTTGCTATGCCTTCACTTTTCTACCGTTGAAGAGAACCGAACTCAAACAAAACTCTCAAAAAAACTTCTGCGAAAAACTTGTTCAACTACACAGGCAGGAGAAGGTATAGAAAAAGTAAAGTGTTGCAAAGATATGGAGTGAGACTAAAAACCAAATGGAAAGAAAATTTTTTTTTTTGTGGAAAAAAGTTACACAGCCACACCCCTCCAAATATACACAATTATTAAGATTGTATGTGGCTTTTTTATAGGCTTCTGGTTGTAGTTTACTACTTTTTATTTAGGTAACTGTGTGCAATCTTGCCATTTGTGGAAAAATTCAGTCCATCCAACCTCACAACAATAAAACAGTATGTAATCGATTGAGAAATACACACGCATCCAAATACATGAATGGGTAATTCTGTTTAAACCAGCATCACAAATTGCCCTGTGGGTCTAACGTTATGTCTACAACCTTGTTAATCTCGGAAACTGAGGTGGAGATGGGATAGGAGAATTCTTCATTCAAAGTGGGGCCAATTGGACAGGAAAGTTAGTTGTGAGCCTCTTCATGCTGCTTTTGCCTCTGAACGAAACGATACCCCTGCATAGCAGTAAACAGTATTAGTACTGTTTTACTGACAATTTATATATTGTAATTGTTCTTAGGGGTATTGTGCTGGGCCCCATACAAACACAAGAGCTGAGGGAAGCAACCCATTGAGAGGGCTCACAGTCTAAAGGCACAATGAGAGCAAACTAATAGTAGTGAAAGCATAATGTTGAACAACTCACACACATGGTCACAAAACCATGGAATAAAGGCCTTTTATTCCCCAAACTAGGACATTTCAAGCCATTAAGAATATTGACTTTTTACTACATTTGTCGCTATCACGGTGGGGCACCATGCAGGTGGAAATGCTGTGCAATTTTTCAGATGAGACACTTTTGGCAGATTCCTGTAGCACATTTTCCAAAAATAAGGATGTCCTGGTAAAATTCCAGTATTTTTTAGTTACATTACGCTTATCTGCGTTTCCCCTACAGTTTAAACTGAAAATTACATTAGTCATGTAATGTTGTTGTTCTCTGTTGAAAACCCTACAAGTTTCACCTCAGCTACGGCTGGTTTTCAGTGGGGAGCGAAGTCTTCTGGATATGCTGGAAGACTGTAACAGGTTTCAACATCCTTTGAGGTAGGACATGCTATAGAAATACTAAATTATTACAGTAAATTTGGAATTGCTGAGGGAACGGGAATGCTGAATTGCAAGACACATTCCTTGTGTCTTCCTGGACAGGAGTAGTCAGTATTTATTAGCAGGCACCCATGGATCTGAAACCAATCAGACTTCTACCCCACCTTGTACAACAGTAATAGCAGATCTTCCCACTATAACTGAAATAGGGTTTTGTTTGTTTAGCAGGGCTTTTTAAATGAAAACTTTGGGACATCTGCGGGTGCCTTGTATGATATTAACACATGCACCTCACTGTCTCCTGTCTTAACAGTGTGTTGTCACATTTGCAGTTTGGGCAAGACAGAATTGCTCATCTTCCCCTCACAGCCCATCTGGTTTCTCCCAAGCTGCTCAGGCGACAACACTCTAAAGAAAAAGCGATGTTATCAGGGGCACGTACCAATATATATCACATATTGCAGCATGTTTTGTCATTTACAATGCATCATAAAAAGTTACATTGCATCTGACCTACAACATGATGTAATGTAAAATGACATGCTTACATTGAACAACATTACATTACTCAAAAATCTGAATTTAAAGAAATAAGCATGGGGGTGTCTATTTATTTATTTGGAATGCTATAAATTCTGACAGACATTAAGTCAGCCAAGAAAAAGGGGGAGGTGGAGTAACTAAATATTTAACTGCATGGCTGCTTAGTCACTTGCTAATGCCATTTTTTACAAACAAAAAGAATTAAATAATACACTATGAGATCTGTTCTACATATTTAACACAACAGATGATATAATCACAGAAACTTCAAAGGTGTAAAACCGTAGTCAATTTTCTTCACGTTTTACTCCTAAAAAGTGCAACGATCGAGCTGTAAAAATCCATTTTGAGTCTTTCTGTTGGATTTTTAACAGCAAGAGTGCAAAGCAGAGTGTTCTATACATTCCACAGATCTGCTTTTTAAGAATCAACATGGTGCACGCCATGTGAACTGTCACATTAATAACCCTATGCTGATATTCAAATTTTCTGTCTTAAGCTAAAGAAAGATTGAATACCCTGCTGTTGTGTGGCCAAGATTGAAGAGGTGTCTCACTGACATTGTTCAAAGTTTATGAAAATATATGAATGCTCAAATGTCATTGGCTTTGCGCCTCCAACAGACTGTGGTTTTATGAGAAATCAGTCTTTTAATCAAAATGATTGAATACCTTAAGGTCGAATCCAAAGATATCAGTTAATATCTAGAAACGTGCTATTTCTGCAAATTTTGCCAAGCTGTACATATTGTGGTGCATTTTAAAGTGTTAATTTGTGCATTCCATATTGAAAATTGATCTTGAGTTTTAGCTTTTTGTCAAGCAAAAACATATGGTTACAAGCTCTATGCATTTTATGTGACGGCTGTTGAAGCTGTCACGTGCAAACTTGATAACCGATGTGACACATACGCAAATAATTTGCTTGTTTAGTAACAATTCAAAGATTCATTATTCATGCAAAAACACGCTGTTTTTTAAAAATGATCAGATGGAAGTAGTCTTCATTTTGCACAATCTAGTCTCATTGGTGTGCAAACACAGATAAAATAAAGCTGGGAACTAAGTGGTATTAAAACAAATCCAAGAATATGGGTATTTGCAGATAATTATTGAACCAGATGGTGTTTTTTGTTAATTCTGCCATCAGTCTGAGAACTTGATGTCTTACATCTGCACTTGGTAAAATAAATTTTGCCACTGACATTATTTCAGTTTTCTTAAAAATATTTCAATCAGTTTTACACCAAGATTTGCAAACATCTGCCATTCTACAGGACTGTGAGATGAAATTATTTGAAAAAATTCTGTTAAGAAAACACTTACCCTAAATTTAACTTAGGCTTAGCACTTCTGCTGCTAAACTGTCTGAATTACTACTTTATGAATATTATAAATAAAATGCTAATCATGTGCCAAAATACTGCTACCTTCAATTTTGAGAGGAAGAATCTATATAAATCAATGAAGAGCTGCAGGTTCATTTGGGGATGCCATCTTGGGATTTTAAGGTCCCTTACTTTGCTTTCTTAAGGTTGAGAGGTTAGAACTTCATTGGCACAGAACTAATGAAAACCTCTTCCCTGGCCTCTGTAAGAGTAAATAAACAAAAATAAAAAATACTGGAATATGTGACCAATCTATTAAGATCTACTTTAAATCAATGGATATAAAAGTAATCCAAACAGTCTTTTAACCTGCAGCTATGTTATTCACCCTAATAGAACTCCTCATAAACATTATCGCTCAAGTATTGTACCTCATAAACAGATATGCTCAATCACTTATGCACGTTTGACACCGTATATAGCATTTAGATACTTCCTTTCTGTGATCTAAATCACAGCCTTTCTTGAAAATTCAGCTGTAACAGGCAATAAAATTGTAGAGCTGGCTTAACTACTCCAGTGCTCTACTTCTACAGCAAATCCCAAATAAGACCACTTTTTCACATACGATATAATAGATAAACTCCTCTTTTTCAAGTAAATGTACGCTCTGTGATACAACCTGCACCCTAGCAATCATCAGACTAGCTTCAGAGGCACCATGTGTGATGGCATTTTATTTATACCAAATATCATTATTGTGTGAACCTATTTATGAATTCTGCAACAGCTGCAGTAAAATCCCTAATGCGTTCGCTAGTTGGTGAGGTTCTATTATGGTGCTTTGGTATGCTAGCACCTTTGTGTGGGTAACACAATAGAGCACGCCTGACCTGGCAGACCAGTGAGTCTTCTGTAGCGTGCACTCAAGACGTATGGATTTGATTCCCAGTCCTAAGCTCCTGATCCCTGGTCTGAGAGGAGATAGGAACACCTCTGAATAAGACTGTATTTAAGAGTAACAACTCTGTTTGCAGAAGAACTAGGAATCCTACACGAAAACGTGCGGACTTTCTCTGGTAGGGATCCTTTATAAAAGCTTCCTTCAATGCCTCTTATTTAATGAGAAATGGGAGGGATTGCCAAAGGTTGTCTGCAAAAGGGAAATTTCTGGGAGAACTGGTATGTCTGTGTGCATGAGCATAATGTGAGGATAAAGGCTATTTATCTGGAGACAGATCCGAATCTCCTGAAGCGAACCTAAAGATAGATCAGACCTTCTGTGGTGCACTGATTTATCTTGCTGTAAGATGGGGACAGCACAGTACTCCACAAGATTTTTTGTGACTGCATTTAAGCTGCCCAATGGGAGGGTGCCACAACACACACCCACACACCAGCATTTTGGTCCTCAGTGCTCCGACCTGGGACCCACTTTGGGGAGCACCCTGAATCCCCGATCAGCTTACATGCAAAGGTTGCCTTTGTACATGAAGCCAGGGCGCCCTGGGAAGCAGAAGAAAAGGGCACAGGGGAGCACGTCTGGCGCTAGATATTCCCTGACACGATGTTGGGACACATCTAGGGTGTTTGTGTCTGGGACCCGAGAAGTGCCCCAGGGTCCCCAGTTTACATGTAGCATTTGTAATTTCCCAAGCTGAGAACAACCAAGTGGTGGGTGAGTTCTAGAAACTCTAGACATTCTCCTCAATAAAAAGCATGGAACAACCCATCTTCCCCCAAAGTAGAAAGTACTACCTGTTTGAATATTTAAAATCAGCTTTAAAATCATTCACGTGGACTTTTTTCAGGGTACAGAAGCCTACAGTTGTTGACTGTTTTTTATGTTAGTCTTTTTTTAATCTTTTGGTTCCCTCTCCTAGCTTGAGGCATTCAAGCTGGATAGAAGCGATATGAATAAATGTATTAAGAATACACTCAATATATTTTGAGGTAAATAACATTTTACTATCACTAGGTGGCTAATTTAAAAAATATACATATAAAAGTTAATTTGTAGATATTAATTGAACACTATTTTAATGTTATTCCCGTCCAGGATCAGACAGTTGGTTTAAAAAAAGTAAAAAGCCTGTGATACGGAATGTCTTTTTTTCCTTTTATAGACTTGGCAAAGACCATCAGTTTATGGCCTGTTTCGTTTCTTGCCAGTAGACAGCACTGAAAGTTATAAAACTAAAACAATTGCTTTCATTCATATCTTTTCCTGATTACTCTGATAGCTGAAATGTCTGAAGAAGTTCAGATTCTGTAAAGCCTGTCACATTATAGAAACATGTCTCTTTAAACTAAATGTGAAATTCCAGTAATTGAAGTGATAAATCTACTGTTTTTGCTGGGGTACTTTTGATGAGAACTATAGCAGTAAATTAGAAATTATTCTCTGCTGTTATATCATGGTAAAAGCCTTTCCATTATCTGTTGTCAGTCACTAGGTATGGGCAAATAACTCAGTTGTCAATCTAACTGTGAAACCTTAAGTTCTGGGAATAATCAATACAGAAAAAAACCCAAAAACTCTCTATTATCTTCATGTAATTCTTTAGACAACTTGAAGTTGTTTTTTTCCTTTTTACTTCTGCACATCTCATTTATTCACAGATATATTGGATATCTTCGAATATTTCATTTTTTATAGCAAGTTACATGTCAGCTTGTTTTCAAATGGTATATGAGAGTTACATTTCAATACGGGTAAGCAGCTCTACCTGTGTGTCTAAATGCAATTTTACACACGATACAAACTTAATTAAATTAGCAGTAAAACCCACCTACATTTTATTATTGATTTTTCAGCTATACTATTTATTGCCTAATACTTCTATTTTAAAAGTCCATGATTTTTAGCTCTTTCAAAGATTCATGTAAACATCATTTGAAAGACCACAACGAATCTGAACAGCAACACAAAGAACAAATATTATATGCCATTTACTTACATTACAATCTGGTTAAAAAAAAAAGCAAAAGCAATCACTTCCATCAATTACGATACCAAAATAAAGCTTTGCAGCCTTGCTTGGTGCAAGAGACGGAAAGAAGCAGCTCAAGTAGTTCTTAGCTCTGACACTTACTCACTCTGTGAGTCACTCTGTGACCACTGCTGTATCATGTAATCTCCCCCTGCCTCATTTCATCAATAGGTAAAATAGAAGGGGGAAAAAAAAAAATCAAAACAACAACAAAACCAACCTCAACCATCGAGCCGCAGCTAGACTGCTAAAAAGATTCAGCAATGTTGGGAAGCTGTGCAGGGATGTGTGGCTGGAACTACCATTTTTAACATTTCTAAAATAATCTTATATTACTTATTTAGAAGATGACTGGACTAAATGGCTGGGATAGTGTTGCAGAAATATTTTCCTGTTCATATTTACAAGAAAATTGTTCAAAACCTTTTGATCTAGGATGAGCTCCATACACAGAACTTGGACTGAAATATGCAATCAGAGAATGTCTAAATAGAGTATTTTTTTCCCTCCTGATTTTAGCATACAATGGAAGTTGGTGTCATTTGTGAAATTTGGATGCAGGTGCAAATTCCAAGTCCTGGAAATTTAAGAGGTTCAAATGCAAGGTTCTGAACCAGTCCCGAGTCTATTTTACATATTTCAGAGAGAAAGAAATATTTGCAAGTAAGAGATGAACTGTTTCAGCTATGAGTTTGACCTTCTAATATTAGAATAGGTGAACAAATGATGATTAAAGTATTTGAAACTTTAACTAAAATCAATCAATGAGAACCAAAGAAAACACACACAAAATTGTGCTTAGCAATTTTCTGAGTAACTGCTGAGAATACTCACAAAACTTAATAAATTTATGTACTGCAATTTTGTGTGCTTGAAACAATGCTGTATAAGAACAACAAAAAGAAAACTGCTCATAAAGGAACAGATTCTTGTTTTGCTCCACTTTAAGCTCAGATTCTACCAATTTAATATTGTACACTACAACTTGCTTTGGTACCCAAGGAAAAAAGTCTCTCTGATTCACAGGACAAGGCATATAGAGAGCATAAAATAAAAACTACTACTAGTCCAACTTTCTCTTTGGACTTCCTTTTGAAGGGAAAGGGAAAGGAAGAGTGGATGAGGAAAATGAGCTGAAGTAAAAATTTGTATCTGAAAACCAACTTACTTGATATTTTTCTTGAAGGGAGGAGGTGTAAGAGACCAGAAGAAATGCAATATGAGAAAGGACTATTGAGGCTGTAGTTCAAATTTTTCCTTAAATACTCTGAGGCTAAGAAGGGGCATAACAGCTTTTCAAAAGAAATTAATATATAACTGCAAAAGCACCTACTTTGAAACATAGGCCATGTGCATACAGTTTCCCCATAACATTTATATGAATATGCACAGAACAAACTTGCCTAAAATTACCCACATACTACTAAATCAAATTTTCTTTTTAAATCAACCATTTAAAATGGATCTCAACTCATATGTAGATCTACAGCACAGAGAAATTGCATGAATCTTCAGCTATGAACTAAAAAATAGCAAACATGGAGAAATTCCCCAAAACTCAGGAATATGTAAACAAATTATTGCCAATATATGTGAACTCTCTCATTTTTTCCTCTACTATTCCAGTTTTATTGTTCCAAACAGTAACTGGTGAATATTGGTAAATGAAAATATAAATTCTATGTTGAATGAAGCATTTACTTTACATAAAATACCGTAAAAGTAAGAAATTAGCTATTCAAACCACAAGACTGCATTGATATAAAAAAACCATAGCCAGTGTGTCATACTGAAAATGTACCACTCTCTTAATAACTGGAGCTAATTCATAAAACTCCCCTCTGCATTCTATTTTGAGTTTTTTAGTTTCTTGTTATTTATTTACAAGCAATTTCTCAATGTGACTGCCACAACAGTAGAGCACCACCATGCAGGAGTTCTCAAGCGTAATTGGAAGAAACATTGTACTTTCATGTGAGCATGTACCTCCCAGAAATGACTTGCTCTAGCCATCTGCTGTATGTTTTTGGAATATACATATAATTTCATAAGCAAATGATAAAATGCTAACCTTCAGTAAAATACAAGTGACTCTGAAAGCTTCATTAGAGTCTCTGGAGGGGTTTCTTTACCGTGCCTGAGTTTTCCTTGGTGGAAGGTGGGATGTCACAAGGAAAAGATCATGATTACCTGGTTCTCAGTTGCTCAGAGCTGACATAAAAGTGCTCACTGGTACAACGAGCACAAGACCTTACACAGCCAAAGGCTGTGGGAAGCACTTCTCACACAATCCCTGCCTTGTTCCTACTCTCCTCCCTGCACACTTTACATACTGCTTGTCCTTCCATCACTGTCATCTCTCTCCCAGTGGCCCCAGTGTCCTCTCTTGCTATGGACTTGTCTTTATCAACAAGGTTATACTACAATTCACCGAGTTACAATGAAATCCATCTAGTTGCACTAGAGCTACTCCTAGAACACAGGTGCACTTAACTTGCTTTAGGTTAGATTTATACCAATTTAGCTATCCACTGTAGATTTTACAGTCATGAAGAATAAAAAGGCAAAAGGAGAGGGTGGAGAAAGGAGATACGAAGGTTTAAATAAACGCAATGAACATTACTGTACAGTGAGGAGATAGTGCTGATACTTCAGTAGAGACTGAAGTAAAGGAAAAGAGAAACAAGTCAGCTCCAGAATGAAATGAATTGTAGACACAAGTGAGTTTCAAAAAGGGAATGAAACAAACCAAGATGGGATGCATGAGCTCCAACGCATCTGAAGAACTGCTCTGAGGTTCTTTCCTTCCTTCCTCTTTTGTGCTTACCTTCTATTTAGCTTGCAGTGGTACCTGTAAGTTAAGTCTATGATGCTTTCTAGGACATTGTGTCCCAGAGCACCACTGCTGACGAAAAACACACTACCTTTTGTGTCCCACCCCCCCTTTTTTTTTTTTAAATCTTGCTTAATAAATTAGTCACTTATGGTTTTCATAAAGCTGATACAAAGCTTAACAGAAGACTGAAATCTGGCTATCCAAATTGTAGTCTACAAGACAATTCTGTTTGGCTTAGGAAGATACGTCCCATCACATAGCATGAAAAGGTTTTCTTGCCATCTGGCTCCTGAACAAACTGTTATACTATAATCTAGTGTCTGTTTGTCAAGAAGCTTGATAGTCTGGTTTAAATTATAACCTGTTTTCATTTTCTTAATTTTTTTTTTTTCTTTATGTTGGCTGAGATTTTCCATGACTGGTTCCTGCCTGGTGATGCTCTCTGGAAAGTCTGAGAAAATCCATGCCAGCTACTTTTGCATCATGTGAAATTGAAAGAAGAATAAAAAGCCCTCGTTGTAAAAAAGAACCAAAATCGAAATACAATTCAGATGCAGCAGGATGTTGGAAATCGGCATGTATACATCATACACTGTTAAAAATACACTCACATTTGAGACTGCAAAAAAAGGTTAGAAAATAGAGAGCTGAATGACTAAAATTCACCTCTCCACAGACTCCATAGCCAAACTAATGAACTTCTGAAGTCTTTTATAAAGCAAAATTCAGTGTATAAAATTTTCTTCTATTGAAATATAATTAATAACAGTCATGACACTGACAAAAAACCCCAAACTTTTCCTGTAACACAGTATCAGTAATCAGGTTCATACATTATAATGTAGGATTGAACAGGTATTTGGACTATTAGAGGTTAGAAAATGCACAAAATGGAGACTGTTGCATGGGGAACGTATTGAAAAAGATGTACAAAAGATTTTTTTTCCACAGAAAAAACCCTTAAGATAATAAAATGACTGTCTCTTTATTGTGGCAGTAAATGTGGCAACTTTCAAAGCTAAAACATTAGCACCTATTTAAGCATAAGATTTTTTTAACTGCACTAGAAAAACAATTAACAAGGTAATCCTTTTACACATAGTCTCACACAAGTAAATAATCATGCTTTCTGAAAAGCAGAAAACAGAAGAAATCATGGGGCAAAAAGGAAAAAAAAAAAAACCAGTCAAAATTTTAGTGTCTCTCCATAGGTGGGAATTGAGAGAAAAGACACATGATAAAATATATTCTGCAATGAAGACTTCACACTTCAGTCATGAATAAACAGAGTTCACAACAGGGGATTATGATATTCACAGCCAGTACTATAACTTAGAATTAGCCCTTCTTAAGTCAAAAGAACACTTGGGATGAGTAAGATGCAATTCAGTGTTAGAACACAACTCATGGTTTGGCCCACGCTACACTACCCTAAAGAAATGTGGCTTTGAAGAAAGTCTCTTCCAGTCAGTATTAATCATTGCTAAAATTCAAATTTAGTCTCCTCAGTTCCATTTGCCTCAGAATTTGATTTCTGATCCACTTCAGATCTCATTCACGTCAATGACATTTTTTTCTTTAAGGCAATATCCTTAAGGATGGGAAATTCTTATGCCAAAATTTACATGTATACTATTAAACTACAGACCCAAGCAACAGCATAAAGCTTATGCTGCAAACTGAATAACTTTAAATTTTGCAATCCCTGTTTTTTTAAGTTTAACAATGATAACATGGTAGCACATTATACTTAAATAAACTCAGCTTCAGGGTAAAGAATAGTTTATGGTCTTTTTGCTCTTTTGTCTGGTGTCTAAAGAAGGTACATGAAGTTGCTTGAGTCGGTTTCTTTCTTTTTTATGGTGATTTTCTAGATTTTTACTTCATATTAAGTAATTTGGTCTTTCCGAGCTTGGCTGAAGGACAATGGAAAAATACAGAAGGCAAAGAAACCCTTTGGAATACACAAATTCAAGATTGTACCTCTTTAGGCAAAGTTGGGCTGTGGCGTCCATGTTCTGACTTGGGGATGGTTAGGGGCGAGCTTCACACAACAATAAAACTGAAATCTTTTGAACTGTCACTCAGGATTAGGGTTCTGGTTCATAACAAAATCACAGTTTCACAAAGCTAATCTTTTGCCATCTTAGTCTCTAATAACAAATTTTTTTTGAGAGAAGCCACTTACATGATTTTTCTTACCTCCAAACTGTAGCTGGTAGAGCTAAATTTGACCCTGAATGAAAAGAAGGGGCTTGAAGGAACCTACATATCAATATGGATACCTAACAAACATTCACCAGTTTTGAAATAAGGGTTTAAATCCTTCTTTAGTGGAGATGGTGCAAACAGCACCTAAGATACAAGTTCTTCCTGTTGGAAACTTCACTGTATGGAATCACTCACAAGCCATCTCCACTAGTCAACCTATCCAGCTGATACTGGCAAAGCCTACTATACTTAAAATAAATCTCCAAGCCATATTTTGTGGCTTGAAGTAGAAATTACAGTACACTGTATTTTACACTACTTAGATGCAGATTTCCTAGGTGTATTTGGAAAAAATTGCCCAAAGCTTTTGCCTACTGAAGAAATGAGCACCTTCAGTTCCACTCACAGTTTGAAAACATTCGTGAACAAAGCAGGTCACAATCTCTCTGCCTCTTTTGCTGTATTTACCACAGAAGAAAATAGTGGGTCAGTGATCTACCTTTGTAATTTAAATTGCAGTATTTTAGGTAAGTTGTGGCACTCTGAAGAGTTGGGAGGGAAGCGTCCTTCGACTGTAACCTATTGCTTCTAGACTGAAAGACAGCACAATTTAGTATGTGAGTACTCTCAAAAGTGAGGACCCCTCTTACGCAGCAGCATTCTTCAGGGACTGTTTATCCACATGCCACTGGAATAACCAAGCAGTCTAAAGGGACCTTCCATAAGATAAATCTGGCCAAACGTATAGGAAGGGTAATAAAATATTACCAAGTTATTCATAAAAATTTTTTATATGCACTGACTTTCTCCTATTAATAAGTAGCCTGTTCCCCTGCCACATTTAAACAAACCTACTCCCTAAAAAAGAAATGGATTTCTGTCTTGAGTACATATTAGTAAATGACATATCCCCCTTTTTCTTATATACTTTGGTCACAAGTGAAACAACTACTATTGACGGCATGTATATCCTTAAATTATGGTAACTGTTATAGTAATTATTATACATACATAGACACATACATACATGATAAATAACTATAATCACTGGGTATCAGTGTCTCATTGTGGTGAGCATGATCAGTCTCCTCAGCTGTCTTTCAGATTCTCTTGAAATTGCGTCAGATATCATACTATCAATTACACTAATAGTTCATTTTTGAGGGTTTTTCCTCCGAAACATGCAAGCTAGAAATTTCATTATATTGAGCCACTAAATCAGAAGATGTTAGCTTAAGGGAAACAACGTAGCCCACATGCCTACAGCATTATCCGAAGCCTTGATCCTTGATGATCTTTCATCTACAAAACTGTCTATGAGGGCACCTACTGCCACCCACCTCAGCAATAGTACATTCTTGCACAGAATTCTGGCAATATATGCCAAATTATATGCCAAACAAATATTTTCAAAGATACTACTTTTTATTTGTGCCTAGTAATACAAACAGGTTCCACAGCAAGCATTTTTGTTGGTTTTTGACAAGAATACGTATCTATTGTTCTCTACAAACTCTTTTATTTTCTTATAGAAAAACACTTAAAATTGTTCTTTCTTTGGAAGTAACCATCATTGCTACTCATCTTACTTTTCACAGGGAAAAAAGAGAAAGAGAGGAGGTAAAATTCTATGTTTTTATTCTTTCTTATATCCTTGTAAGAGAAGGAGTAAATGAAAACTGAAAGCTAGTCAGTAACAGGGCCACTGCTTAGAAATTCCTTTCTTGCGTCTCCATTCGATACACTAACATACACTGCTTTTGCTGAATAAAAGTAATGTTTTTTGTATATGCAGATACGTGACTTAAAAATCAGCAAGAGCACTTCCAGTTTCACCCTTTGAAATCCAGATGAGTACAACCACCTAAGTTCAGAAACAACAAACAATCTTAGCTCTCGGATTTGTTGATGCTATTTCTTCCAGCGAGACTATCATGCTGCTATAGCAAGCCACAGTATTTAATTGATGTT
The DNA here is from genome assembly GCF_000690835.1 of Fulmarus glacialis. Classification (NCBI taxonomy): domain Eukaryota; kingdom Metazoa; phylum Chordata; class Aves; order Procellariiformes; family Procellariidae; genus Fulmarus; species Fulmarus glacialis. The sequence goes on from NW_009225166.1 coordinate 58,734, forward strand.
CAACTTTTTATGTTTAATGGTGGTATAGAAAAGAAAGCGAGACTAGAGAAAAATAGGACTTTTACTAAGCTGTTATTGTCCCCTCTAGTTTGCTTCCAGGCCCCTCAATTTCAATCCATGTTGTTCTATTTTGAGGATGTTTTCAGGTGCATTGAAGTGCACTTCGACAGATCTTGAAGCACAACACGGATTGAAATGAAGTTGCCTGAAGATGTTAGTAATAGAAATCTCTACACAGCACTGTGCATTGAGAAATTGCATCATGTTAATACAACACTGTTAATACAGAGCTCTATGAGAATGCATAATAAAAATGTTGTTAAAAATTTTTTTCAAATGAAGCAGAGGTTTGGGGAAGGAGGAGGGGAGTAGAAATGGGAAGATGAAGAGAGGAAGGTTTTAAGACATACATAAATACATACTTTAACAGGCAGCAGCAGTCCTCCTCCCTCCCCCAGTTCCCCAAAGCCCCCAAAATAAAACAAAAAACAACCCCTAAGTGCACATTTACTTCATCATTTAAAGTTAACTGTTTTTTCCTCCCAAGACACTCAGTGAAAGAAAAGCAGGTAAAACTATACAATACTACTTTTCCTGTTTTAGCACCAAAATTCCAGAGAAATGGACTGCAGAAAAAAAAATTTTGAAAAGCATTATAGAAATGTTTTTTGCTTCTGGATGAGAATTTCTTCAGTAAGATTTAGGCCAAGAATGTTTTTAATAGCTAGGTCATAAATTCTTTCCTATTAAGGAGGTTTATAATGGAAGTATAGACAGACCTTTAACTGTCATGGAGCAAATTGTGATACCTTAATAAACGTGGCAACTATTTAAAATAGCCTTATGGGATTTCATTTTAAAGAAGAGGGAGATTCTACCAATTATGGGCCCAATCTAACTGATTATAAATTTTCCTTCCCTTCGGTAGATGTTCTCCCAAGTAGGGACGGCAGGAATATGGGGAATGCTTACCGTTCTAACTCCCAGCTCTACAGCATGGATGCCCTGACCCATGCAAGACAACACAGTGTAAACGCAGATGCATGTGTGCTAATACAATTCGCAACTGCCTGACTTTCACCTCTGGTAGATTTTTGCAGTGGCATAATTAGCTGTAGCAGACAAGTCCTTGCTATTGTTATCTAGATAAGCAATAGTGGCAACGGAGTTCTTGCTGGGCAGGAACTGTCCATGAACAAATAAGATCTAAAAATAAACAAATAATAAAAATAGGCTTTTTGTGGATAATTTCTAGTAGGAGATAATGATTCAAAATCACAGGATGCCCCATATGGTATTGCACGTATGGGAGACTGGCAGACAGTCAGAGGATTTAACTGATTGGAGGCACCTGCTATTTAGGTCTCCAACGCTTTACTAACATAGCCCAAATGAGATTACTGCTGATTCCCTGCTCCTAACTTAAGCTGAAACCTAATATATTAGAAGAAATATGCAACATTATTTTGCACATGGACAGTCATGAATCGGCTCAGCTGCCCATGTCTAAGTGTCTAGGGGCATCTGAGGTGCTGAAGGCTATTTGAGAGGTCCAGCCAGGCCAGAGGAGGCACTGGAGACCATGCCCTCCTGGAGAGGCACTGGCAGATCGGAGGGCCGCTCCGATCCAAGCATGTGAACTTCGTGTGAGCAGTTGAGCCAGGTGTCAGTACAGATGAGGTTAGCACAACTCAAACTCTGACCAATTTTTAGAATCCAGGCACTAGTTGTAAGGATTAACATACTGTCTTATTTTCACAGACTGTTTGAGCAGGCACATTTTTTACATTCAAATTGCTCTACATAAATCTCCGAATGTATTTTAATGAAGAACAGGAATTCTAATTTACTATATCTATGGGCTACAGTAAACAGTATGAAGTCTTAAAATAAATATTCTACTTTTAAAAATAGTTTGCTATTTCTTTAAACTTCCTGTATTCACAATAATTCCCACCTATGATGAGTGGGATCTCTTAATCTGATTCATGATGTGCCATACTATATGCTAAAAGTTATTTTCAAATTTATTACTCTTTTGAGCCTTTTACAACAGAAAGCTTTTTAACACATTCAGGACTATATTATTCTTCCTGGGGAGAAAGGACAGTGGGATTTCTCAACCATGGATATGGGAACTATCCAAAATTGGATAGTCCTCTTGTAATGACTAAAAAAGTGCCATGTTCACATCTTTGGAAAGTTTCATATTATGTGTGGAAAGTCAAGCAGACTACCAATTAGAAACACTGAACAAATGGTATCCATCAGAAGGTCACAGTCAGAAGTTGCAAACAGGGGAAGGAAATAAGACTGTTAGGAATGGTAAATAATAGAGAGGGCAGAGACTAAAAAGTAAAGAAAGTCGTAAAGTAACAATGTAAAAATAAACCAGAATATGAGAAGATGGTGAGAACAAAGAGGAAAAAAAGTAAGAAGAAATGGAACGGACAGGTAGAAAGAAGGTCAAGGAGAAAGGCTAGAGGAACTATAAACAGCAGGCAGGGAGAACATTCAATCAGGAGGGCAGGAATAGGAAACAGAATGAGAAAGCAAGTTTAAAGAAGAAGTTAAACAAGTAAAAACAGAAAAGGTGAAAGGAATAAGAAACGAACAGGCAGAAATGACACAGGTAAGAGGAGATACGAAGGCAGCCCTGACAGAAAAGGAAGACTACCGTAAAAAAAGCAAAGAAGAAAAACAGTAGAAGGGTAGCCTTCCAGGAGGAGCCTTAAGGAAGAACACAACAAATGTGCCAAGTGATCTGGGTTCCGTACCAGAAAGGTGTGACCTCTTCATGGGAGCTTATCACCTTTTTTTTTAAAAAAAAAAAAAGGGAGAAAGAGGACAATACTAGCAATAACTAGCATAAGAAACAAACTAAATTTCATCTGATGTATTAATACTTTTTCCCCTCTAGAAGTCTAAGAAATCCTTTCAAGAGAGTTTTTATTGTTAAAAATATTCATTCTTAAATGCAAACTTTCCTGCTTTTGCCTAATTTATTAAAAGCTTCCATTCAATTAACAAAATACAAACCAAGTTTGGGAAAGGACTTGAATTAGTTTATCTGAACAGAAACTACAGACATACAACAGCTCCAAATAAAATGGCAAGGCCTTTTGTCTTAAAGACCAGAAATGCAACAGAAACAAAATATAATAAAAAATGAAAATTCAGGTACAGGAATTATGTATTTCATACTGAATAATTATTTCTGTACTGCCCGTAAATCCTCTCTGGTAAGCTGTGCATCTAAAACTCATCGAACTGCCAAGGGGTAAACGCAGCTCCATCCATCACACAGCCACTTGACAAATACATTCCATAATAGAAGTTTATTTTTATGGGAGGCTGAATCAAGGACTTTCCCATGCATACAAAAACTTGTCAAAATTATTTATGAGTCTTGCTGAGACACACAATATGTCATATCAAACTCCTATTTTCCTTCCAAGCACAGACTGTCAATATCTCTGCTACTATCAATAATGTGGAACACCGCTGCTATAGGCCCTCAGGATTTTGAGGTCATTTGCCCATCCTAGCCTGCTGCCAGACGCTGTCTCTAGCTGCAATGCAGCTGAGGAGAGGTGTATTTACAACCTCTATGAGGTGTAGTTAAGGTAAGCACTAGGGACTGTATTCAAAGGCTTTGCCAACATAAAATAAAATGGAAACATATGTTTGAAAAATTACAGTTGATTATAGCTAGAGTTATGAAAACAATGAAAAAAATTGCATTGGCCTCTTTCTAAATTAGAAAATCCAAAAGCTTACCAGCATTCTCTGGCATAATTAAACAAATAATCACTTCTGATGAATATGTTTGCACCTTTCTGAAACTATGCTAAGGAAATCCCACACATAACAAGGCTATTATTACCCTTTTTGACCAGAAAGATAGTTTAAAATCTCATGAACCTTGCTAATAAGGAAGAGAAACATGAAATGGTGTTTATTTAGCACAACCTGTGTTATTTGCAAAAAAACACAGGAAGTCTTAAAGCAAATACCAGCATTTTTGCCAGTGGGTCCAAGCACCCTGTGCAGAAAGCATTTAGCTTTCTGAAGGCCATATCCTCAGACGGTGTTCAGCCACATCTTCTCTGTCAGCTCTATTGGTTTTTCTGCTGGCTGTTTCGCCAGCAAACACTACGCAATCACAGTATATCGTGTCTGGGACAGTAGTTCCCCATACTTCTGTGGCTGAACTTGACTTATTAATATTTTGTATTAATATTTTGAACCTTTCTGCTATCGGCGCTTTCCTTGCCACGCTGGACTACCCCATTTGCTACCGCTGCTGCCACCAGCTCTGCAGCCAGTCACACGGGGCTGAGTTCATGTCTCTGCTGTGGAGCCAACACCTGGCTGCCCCCAGCCACCTCTGCCTGCAGCTGCTCAGGTACCTTCGCACAGCGCTCCCCTTTCCAGGATCACAACCCAGAAACAGCCACGGTGGCCTGGCAGAGCCAGCACGTGTCTCACAGAGCTTGCACGCTTCGATACAGGCTGTGCCTCGCCTGCAATGCACATGTGCCTCCTCACCAGCCGGGAGCCACTCATCGGTGATAACCAACAGATCTCAGCTTGGGCCAGATTTGCTCTGCAATTCATCTGTTAACTGATTATGGGCATGAATCCCCCCATGAAGGGGGATTTTCGTGGCACATGGAAGGAGGTTCTCCGCTCCAAAGCAAAGTTACGGATTCATCTCAACCCAACAGCTGTTGGATGTGAAAGACTGCCGTTCGGGAAGTCACTGAGCCTCTGATTCCTGTTAATTTTTAGCTGCCCTTCCATGAATGATAGCATGCACTGCAGATAAACTATCCAAATCTGAGAGGAAGAATTTCTTCAATGAAAGCTCACAGTGGGAGATTTATTTAGCTACTTCCTCAGACTCAGCCATCATAGTAGAGGAGATCACACTGATACCACAACTAACTTTGAAGGAGCAGCCTTGGGTATTGCAAAGAGTGTGGTGGCAGAAGCACAGAAACCTGTGGCAAATTCACACTGCAGAGAAGACAGAGGTACAGTGCTGCCAGGGTTACATCGCTTCCAGTATTGCATGCAGGACAGCAAAAAGTGCTGACACCAAGAGTTACTTTAGTAAAGTCCCAGTGTCTTCAGCAGCAAATATCCCAAATATCCGTCCAATGGTAGCATTGTCCCACCCACTGAATTTGGTTTTTGAGCAGGTGGTTAGGAAAGCGCATAGGGCACAAGGCATTCATGTAAAAAATGGCTTACAGGTCCACTGTCATCACTACCATGTATACTTTAAATCTTATTTCCCAACAGCTATATTACGTGCTGTGGTTGGTACAGATGGAAAGAAGAACATGCCCAAGTGAGTTCCTTTACTGTTTGATGGGCTGACAGCTCCCATGCACTCAATTAACCTACTGCAGGGTCAGTTTATAGAACTTGAGGAGCTATGTGTAGCCTGGACAACTTTTCAGGAGAATAAAATTGGAGAGACATTCAAAAGAAATAGGTAGATGATGAGGTCTATAGGGTGGACTATTGTTTCCTACAGGTTTGTACAATGCCTGTCCCAGGAAATCCGACATTTTTAAATTCTACCATCTCACAAACACCAACTTCTCTAAGTACTAGTATAGAACATTGCTAAAATAATAATAAATAATGAGGAACAAGACAATAATCTGATTGTTAAATTAGAGCTAACATTACAGAAAAGACTACAAAAAAGGTTTTCTCATAATTTTTAACTGTTCCACTACAATAGCTTTGCATTGTCTTCTGCAACTTTTGTCTGCCCAGAGAGAATTTAGAGAAGGCTGTTTACAGCCAAGCCAAGGAAAAAAAAAAAAGTACTGGTAGCCCATGTGAACAGATCCAAGTTTATCCAGAAGATGCATTTCCAGTACTTTAAAAAAACCCACTTTCTTAAGACATAAGGGCAACAGAGCTATTTAACAATTTTTGTTAGTGGTTTAAAACTGTCAGGAATCTGAGGTCTTTTTAGTGGTATACTTTCCACATGACATAGGTACAACTCATTTTGTCCCTAACAGAAGCCATCATGCCTATTACTCTTTGAACACTGCACTGCAAATGTACCTTTTAGAAGGAGAGAAATATAATCCTATTGATTTTCCTCAGCCCTAAAATGTAATAATTTGAGATTATTTTCAGGCAACAATAAGGCTTTATGACCTAACAGCTGATCACCTTTTTATACTTCACCACTGATGCTGATTACTAAAGCCAGAATCCCAGCTCCTGTTAAAAGATATTTATAAACACAATTACTTATTTAAGTTTAATGTCCCTGTCATAAATCATATGCTGCTATTAAAGTGCTGTACTTACTGTACCACTCTTGTCTTCTGAGACAGTGAAGATGATGCCAAAAATGACTGAACACGCAAGGAAGACTAACCACTGTATTTTATACTTAGAGAGACAGCAGTAACTGATGCACAGCAAATGTCCTTTTACTCATAACCATTTTGCAATATTAGAAGAAGGAGATAAGTCAAAGATTAAAACATGAAGAGCCTGAATCACCAGTGACTTGCATCCTGAGTAGCCATTTAACACTTGTGCGAAGTAAATGTAAAACAGTAACATTCTGCGGAGCAGCAATTTACATTCTCTTTGCACAGGTTTAAATGACTGCACTAGAACAGGGAGGAAGAGGAACCAGCTCACTACATTTCAGCAAAAAGGCAAGACATTTTTAATAGCACGACACACATAAGCTTTTAGAGTATGTGATAGCTATAAGCATTGGTTTTCGCATCCTATCCTTAACTGTTTTCTTTAGAAGTACATGATTGAAATGAGATGGTTTGGTCTCTTCCCTGCACTGGTCACGTTCTTTTGTTTGTAAAAAGAATCACTGCATTTCTGTCACCTTTGGAGGAATTCCCAGGAAGGTAAGACACAAGAATGCGGTTGCTTTAGGGTAGCTGCTCTTTTCCCTCACCTAAGATGTGTTTCACTCCTGCAATGTCCTTAAGCAAACATTTTCCTTCTCTTTCTGTCAAACTAAGGAACTTTGTTAGCAACACCGTAGGACAGGAGATAACTATAGAGCTATCTAATTGTTAAGCTCTTGCAAGGGCTGAGCCTGATCATTCACTGAATTGTTAAGTTGATGGGATTCGTGTAGCTGGTTATAAATTGATAATCTAAATTAATTCATTCAAGCAGAAATCGATTTTGTAACTCCTTGAGAGCTTGTAATAATGCTTACCTCCTACCGTTAGCTGCATTCTCCGTTTCATAAAGCTGGTCGGAAACAGCTGGATTCAGGTGACCTGCTAGCTCATTAAATCTGTTACATGTTCCTTCTGGTAAATGATATTAAGCTGAAATGTCCTTGCGTTGATTTTTTTCCTTTAATTTTATGACAGAAATAACCTAATTTGTAACACAAAATAACAATCTCCTTGGATTACTTTGCCTTGTTAAAATATTTTATGCATTTTTCATTTACACGAAGGTAATGGAAAAACACTTAAACTATCTGTTATTTAAACCACAAGAGATATGTTACTGAAAGTCTGATAGCCGCAAAAATGATTGCCTCTTCATAGTCTTTACTTTATATCTGTAATAAAAGGCGGACAATTCAATTCATCGGTTAGTAAATAAAGTACGATAGTTTTTATTTTATTTGCTCTGCATTGCAAGAACTAAAATCAGATTGCTTTTCGAATTCATTTAAAAATGGGCTCATTATTTTCCTTTTCTACTTCTAACACAAAATGTCTGGTGTCTATTTTGAATGTTACACTTTTTTTTTAAGATATAAAGCAAATATAACCTAATTCTAAATGTCAGATTAAAAGTATTAATTTCTTTCATTGACTTCTCTATAATTATTTAAATATTGGTGACAGGACTGTCAGTAAGAAGTGCTGAATAACTGAATCTGAACACCTCACTATTGATCTGATACAAAGCATAAACACTTATTTCTCAGAACTTGATGACTTCTAACTATCAACTTTTACAAAAAGCAGAGAACAAATCTTACGAATTACATTGCTGCAATATGCTGCAAGGCAAAAAGTATGTGTTTGTCACTAGATAAAGTGCAAATTCTACCAAGTCCAGTGCAGAAACAACACCTGTTTAGGGAATGGGGAAATGCAATGTCGCTTTTCTGTACAGTCCATACTTGGCATATGTAAAAGGATCAAGCCACCCCGAATTGAAAAGCTTAAATATGCCCTTGAACATTTCAGTTTACCATTTCCAGCAGACGTCACTATAGAGCAAGGATTCATGTAGCTGAAAAAATGGCAACACTATCCAAAGGAATTATGACAAAAACGTTTAAGAAGGCTTAGCTATTAAGATAATAGTAGCTAAAATCAGAATTATTAGCTTATTAAAATTAAAGATCCATATAAAGATAAACCATCCTTTTAATTATCAGAAAGAAAAAGCGGTATTGATTTCAAGCTTCTGGCAATAACAAAGCACAGAAAAGCATAATACATACAAAATACACCTATCCTTCGGGATGTATGAAACTCATAACACTAAGCAATGCACATATATAAAAACTCAAGTATCATGTTTTCGAACGCAAAAACGCATGTGATAGATACTAATGTGACGAGCGTACAGCCATATATACTACTACCCATAAAGAAGCAGCTGCTTTTTCACTCATACCTTTTCCTACATTTACTATCACCAAGCAGCCTCTACTCATTCCCCAAATCTTAGTATTTAGCTGCACATCATCATCAAAATTCTGTCCAATAGCATTTATTCATTAACATAAAAATCAGCATACAATAATAGTGAAAGGCGATGGTAGCTTTCAGAACCATAGTGAATGTATTATGGCCATAACATGCTGATGAAATACCTAATCATTTTTCCTCTTTAAAAAAACTACAGAAAATAATTCCTACCCCCCAGTATTTTTGCCGTAACATTTTACTGCCTTAAGAATTAAACCCGTGAAGTCCATTCTGTGCGGTGGTGTTCAATCCTGACTGGCTGGAGTTTGTCTGAAAGACAAATGCTACTCAAGGTAGTGCAAGGCTAAATGTTGTAGGCAAGTCTCCGGGAAGACTTGTCTTTGAGACATAAATTCTAATGACAAAAAGCACATAAAGGGAACTTTTTCACTATACCATACCTCAAACAATGTGTCCTGTTTTCTCTGTGAGCTTGGGTAATTTGTCTGGCCTACAGAGAAGAGTCAGGGCCAAGTTTTTCCCAATTTCTCTGTTGCTTGTGATCTGATATTTGCATAATATAGGATGAAGCACTCTCCATGCTCGGTACAGGCTGGGAATTATAAAGCAACATAGCTCCCTTCCAACGATGCAGGGGGAGGATGAGGGGACAGACAAACCTCTTGCCCACTCCCCTCATGAGCATTGGCTCAATGGCCATTGGCTCTGGGGTCTGTACTCCGTGAAAGAGAATATCTGTAGGCACAGTACCTACTTGGAAACAGTTTCAGCACTTTTCCTGAAGCAACAATCCATAACTTGAGGAGGAAAAGCCATTCATCAGACTCCTTCTATGGATATTTCCTCCGGCTGACTTGCGGGTCCTTGAGAAAGCTCCTGCAACTGAGAGGTGGCTGGAGGTGCTGGGGGGCTGACAGCTGACTCCAAACTTGAGGACTCAGCGCCTGGGCCTAGTGACCAAGCCAGTGGTATTTCTGGAGCGTGAGAATTTTTTGGTGTGCTTCTTTGTTAAGTTTGTTCAGAAACTTTCCTTAATGATTAATGCTTAATGTGGTGCCTCACATAGCTATGGCTCATCCTCACACTGCACTCCCAAACAGGTGCCTCTAAGTGCCAAGAGGGCATTGAAACTTTATTTGGTTAAAAGATTTGAACATCTTACTGCTCTGGAGAGAAAAAAAAGCTCTATAGTATTCTTCTTAGCTTAGAGAGTAAACTAAGGCACACTGCTTGCACCTGGATTTATGTGTACTCTGTTGGATATAAAGTACTCCTACGTGAAGAACACATCACATGACTATTGAACTAAAACAACAACAGAAGCAAAACCCCAACAAATGCACGAGCTGTTCTGCTTTGCAAGGGAAGGACTCCTAATGGTCAGGAGGAACTCCAACTGTAAGAGAGGAGCACCTTGGGCACTAATTTCCATTGGCACTGTTTCACTAGCAGTGTCAACATTAACAGTAGGTTAGTGTAAACACAAAGCATGCACAAACACAAATTACACCAAACAGCGAATGTGTGAAGATGGAGAACATTGCACTGCACCAGACAGAAGAGTCTTGGCAATTTTCCAACAGTCATCCTCTACCTTCAAAATAATTGTAATTCTTGGACAGTTTGCACTCTGTCACTCATGTTGTACTGTATCAGCCATACACAGGAATAACCACGTGTTATCACCCAAGCAAAGTCAATCATTTGCCATTTATGAGTTCAATAGTTCACAGCAGTTGAATCTCTCTTACTTTCAAAAGGATAATCAATGGCTGAATTGTTTTTTTGGCAATAAAGATCATCTCAGTATAAAAACCAGCAATGTTTTAAAAAAATATAAATCATCCAGCAAAGGTCTGGGTTCAATGCTAATACTTTTGTACAGGAAAATGTGTATAGGCATGTATAAGCATCTTTAAAAACTAGATTATAAATTGTTTATTCATATAATTTCTATTAATGAAATATTACCAGTAGAAGAGCACATCTGGGGACGTATGCCTTTTTCTCTCTTGGCGTTATATTGCTGCAGAAGATTGCAAAAGGAAAATACTAGACAAGACTAGAGAATCCTGCCATTGCCAAAAGAGAAAATCTTTTTTTAAAAAACCATGATCAGCGACTCCCTACTTCGCTTCTTAGCACCCCTGCTCTTCATGTTACTTGCAAATGAAGCACCACATGCACATCGGCTGCTGCCACACCCTTCCTGTTGCTAATCTGTCTTTTTAAATTTAATTTCTTTTATGGTGGCGTTTCCACCATTTAATTAGGCCACGGGGACTAAAGAGAGGCAGTCTCACTGTCCCTTCAGAGTTTATTTCACAGACTGTTCCCTTCAAGGATTTTATTTCTGTCATTGAAAGCAGACATCCTCATATTGCTTAAACACAGAAAATGATTAATACAATGAGATTGTTATGCTCCTAGCTAAAATGGCCTTCTTTCTAATGTGAACTACAACAGCTTGAAAAGATGGGCGCTGACACTACACTACAGCTGACAGTTTTTCTTTTTTTAGGTGTACTATTATTGGGATCTGTAATACTGTGTGACCCATAATAATAATCCCACCATTCTCCTCATATTAATATCATAAATTCTGCAGACATAGATGATATTATCATATATCAAATATGACCATAAAACCAATGTGATCTTAACACCTTTGGATTTATCTTGAAAAGAAAAATACTAGATAAAACCATTTATGCTGATATCACCAAGCCTTTACTGGGCTACAGTAACATGTTAGGATTACAATATATTTTTAGGAGGATAGGCATTTCTGACAGATTTATTAATCTGTTCCTTGAGTTAAACTTGTGGATAGTTAATTTGTATGTTACTTAATAGTCAGTGCTTTCCATTCCATGTCCCTGGCCACAAGCTTGAAATTCCTCAAAAGCTGAATTTGGTATAATATTCAGTGCATATATTAAATAGCCTAGTTTAAAGGAGCACTAGTCAGAGAATAATATTTTACAGTATTTAAGTGGCACTGGCTAGTGCCGCTGCAGTTAAAGGTCTCCAAGCTAACGCAAACACATTGTGAGTTAAAATGGCATGCTCAGCTTTGGAGTGATTTAAAATGAAATCCACGGCATACAAATATCAAATTGACTTAATGCTGGTTTCGAGTTATGTATCTCTGAGACCACTTATACTTCCCAGTAATGTGATCGCAGTGGAGGACTCTGAACACTTAGAAGGCTGAAGCAAAAGCTGAATGTAAAATACTGAAACCTTCAATTTGCCACCTCCTTCTTCCCACCTCTGCTCTCATCAGAATTAAAATTTCCAGACAGATTGTACAATGTGATTGTATGTTTGGACAACTGCTATAATAATAATAACAATAATAAAAGAGAGCATAAAATGGCTGAGGTGCTGAGGCTGCCAAAGTAACTGCCACAAGCAAACATGATTATCCTTGTTTCAAGTAAAAATTTTAAGTAAAATTTACTCCAGCACAAAGGAACTATCCAGGGGCCTATATACCACTTATGCCTTCAGTCAAGAGCACCATGGCAGCAGAAGTGCTGTGCTTCTACTAAGTAATGACGGAGCAATATTTGCGAGGAATTTTTACAGGGCACATAAACCTATGTGCTATGAAATCCCCTTTTACAGAGATGCTCTGCAAAGCACCAAACAAGCAGGCTACAACAAACAGGCTTCTCTGGGAAAAAGGAGGCAGAAGCAGAACAAGAGAAAGCAACACTGAACAGCACAGCTTCAGAAATACAGATCAAAAAGCTGCTCTGTGGCCACTAGGAAGAGGACTCTTTACCGATTTCTTTGCAGTAAATATATTCAGGCCCTAGGTCCAGCCACTTCTTTTGTATGTTGTTGGCCCGAGGCTCTGGCCCTCAAAGATCTCTGTGAGAAATTATCTCATTTTTTTCAAATGTCCACATCTCTCATGAAAAGCAACACATGTTGAAAATTCAATATTATAGTTGCCATTAGGAACCAAATTTCTTTATGGGGTGCGCAACCATTTCGACAGGATAAACAAGTTTTCTCTCACTGAGTAGTCATTAAAAGATCAGAGCCTCAATCGAACTGCTAAAAAAGCAGACAGGAGTAAGTAGGGAGTAAGCAGAGCCCTGGCTCTATCTTCACAGGCTCCCTTACACAGAATGGACAGAGAAAGGGGCAAGGACCGTCGCAGTCAGGAAGAGTCATTCTTCTTGAAATAGTTTCCAACACTACAGTGCTACCAAAAATTGCAATCTTTTCAACAAACTGTGTTAGCTCAGGTATTTGACGGTTTAATGTCCCAAGCTGCTAGACTCAAATGCTTAAGTAAGAACAGTTACTTTTTTCCATTTTGGGGGGGAAGAGGGAAATTCAGTGACTTTAAATGCAGGTAACAGAGCTCTGAAATTATCACCCAGAGAAAAAAAGACCAGATATGCAGCAGCGTGTGGAGCTGGCAATACCGACATTCTGTTGCCTTCACTATAACTGGAGGGTTGTAAGAGAACTCAGTTTTGGGCAGACGATCTCCCCATACAACTAAGACTCGCGGCTGTGACTATATGCCACAATCTACTCCTTGATACACAAATTCCCTTTGACATAGTGACTTTAATGGCTTCTTCTTTGTAGCATTATAGTATATTGTATAATTAATTCAGGAATTAAAGCTGCCTAAATGCATTCAGACACAATCAAGCCACTCTTTTGGAGCTGTTGCAATCTATTTTGTCAATAACCCTAGTTCAAGGGTTGCTGTTGCTACACATCAATACAATAAGAAATGTCTACTCTGGATATTTACAGTATCTGTCCCATGGAGAGACTGAGATTTTTAAGACTCCCTAACAAAGCATATTTTCATGTTTTACTTTAAAAAATCATTTTAATACAAATTTAGATATAAAAAGTTTCCAAATGAAAAATTATATGAAATGTTTTTACTTTTATCTGGTAAATATGCTCCCAACATTTGAAATGAATTCCCATTTTTTTTAAAGTGTAATCAACTATGTGAGGTTTTCCTTAAGAAATTTTACTTTCCTCTTGAGGGTATCCAAAAAGCATTAAAAACCCAAAAGAAAAATATACATGACAAACTGAAAGGTCAGAAAGGAGAGTGTAATTGATTTATTTTCCTTAAGGGTGAAAAAAGAGCTGGGGGGAGAGAGAAGGGGAGGAGAAAGAGGTGGGCTCAAGGAAAGGGGGGAGAGAAAATAAAGTTAAATTTGCCTACTTTTTTAATTGCCACTTATTTCTTTAACCATGGAAGTATCAAGGATGGCTTTAACGGGCTTTGCTAAGTATCTGTACCAAGTTTCTTAGAAGCCATTAATTTGGAAGCCATCTCCTCATAACTCAAAAGCCAAAAGCATTTCTTCTTTAAGAGGAACAATCAGCTGAGATGGCAAAGTAAGAGATGTTCATTTTCTGATCTTAGAGTTTTGGGTTATACCAGTCACACCGAGGCGTAGTCTGACTAGGGAGGACGGCATTAGCTGAGTTGCACAGATGGCTTACTTAGAAGACGGATGATAGTTTTCTCTCCCTCAATACTAGCTGTCCAAAGCATGTATGTGGCACAATTTTGTACACAAATAAATACGTAATTCTCTCTTTTCAGTACCTTCTATGTGTTCTTATGCCAAAAATATATAGCCTTTTTTTGAAAGCAGTATGTTTACAACAAAAGAAACAAAATCTGCAAAGCAGAGAAAAGAGCAGCACTCTTAATTCACTGATAGGAATATGGTGTGACAGGAGGGATGAATAATCAAAGATACAGTTGATAGTTTACTGTTAAAATAAATTAACCAATCCCCTGACAAAAAGTCTTGCCTCCGGTATTTTATAGATACTGCTCTGACATATTTTGATCACAAATAGTTTCAAAAGAGGATCACTCTGCCAGCTGGGCTGTTCTTAACAAAACCTCTATGTTTTGATCCAGGAAACATCAATCATCACGTCTCCAAAATCATTACCATTTATTGAGCACCCATTAATATGCTCAATGCTAAAAAAAGCTGAGGAACATGCTGTCCTTATCCACATTTCTGATCATCTGTCCTTTATTTTTGAAGTCAGTTTGGCTCTGCATAAACTCAAAAGTCTAAAGTAAACAAACACAGAAATATTTTGGTCACTATGTATTACACTGCTATACTTCTTGCATGCTCGTTTTATCTTTCACATTCTGTAAATATAAAATAACCCCATTCCAACTGCAACGAAAAAAAACAAAATTGGGACTCTGCAGGACAAACATGCTCGAAAAAGGAGTAAGACTGCAGAGGGGCCACGAATTCTAGGGGTGCCTTCAGGGTAAGTGAGGACAGAGACCTGAGTTCTCCAGAGAACTGGAGAGTTGCTGCAAAGAGTTAAGGATGAGAATAGTACCTCTGCCATGATGGAGCTCAAAAATACAGGGAATTGCAAGGGACTTGGGGCGAGCAGTGGGATAAACAAGGGGATTCGAACATCAGCACTGACTAGAGGATGTGTTGCTTGCACATAGAAGAACATTTAGCTACGCCATATTCAGTATCTCTGATGTAAATTAAGTACCAATTTATAGAATCAAGCTCATAGATAATACATCGTAGGTAATGGCTACCCTCAGGAATTCATAAGACCAAGTATGTTGCTTCTTAAGAAAAGACAATACATCTTTTACTAGGGAAAAAACTACGACATCCCCCCAAAGAAAATCAAACCTTTAAGAAGTAATAACAAAGACAAATATTGAGAAGACTGAAATCTACTCCTGGTTCAGCTTTTCAAAAAAATACTGTACCTGAACAACCTCAGAGATCATACTATTGGCAAAGTACGTGTTGAATTTTGATCATGTAAAACATCCAAAAAATTGGTATAATTCACCATTTTAGAAAAGGAATGAATATGTATCAGTTGGATGCTGTTACAGTTCTATCTACCTGCTGTGTTAGAGAAGAAATAAAGGTGATGTTCATAAAGACAATGATAAAATTTCCTTCACTTAATAGGCAACTCTCTGATTACTGGCCACTGGAGTATTAGGTTGAATTGCATCACTGATGAATAGCCAAGGGACTCAGTTAACAAAAATCAGTGCTTTTAAAGTCTTTAATGATCAGAACAAAATGAATGAAAGCATTTGTCAAGATTATGATTGTCATTAGAAAATGCTAATTACATATTAGTTTAATAATTACCACATGATCATTTACAAAAATTATTAAATTTTTTACTTACTTTGAAGAATTAACTTTTTTTTACAAAGTGTTCACATAGTGCTTTTAGAAGCTAAAAATTTTAAGATTACAGAGCTTCTGAAGCTGGGCTGCTACTGTTGGAAAGCTGTGATCCGAATTTATTGCCAACCCATCTGATTTCACTCACTTAAAGATATATTATTACCCTCTTAAGGAAAGTTACAGCAGAGTAGAACTCATAAAGTGCAGGTAACTTTCCCACAAAAACAGCTATACAATGAAAAGTTTAACTCCAGCAAAAAGCCATTTGTTAATTAATACACATGTACGAAGTAAGAGATATCACTTCTCAGTATTAAGCCTAGATCTGACCTAAAAATGATGGTATTAGGCAAGTATCAAATGTATCTGTAAGAGCTGTGTCATCTGGACAGCACAACAGAGGAATATACCACCAGTATTACAATAAGACTGCTTACTTTTGATAACAAAAATACACTTACATTTTTCTGCATACCAGTGTTACACCAGTTCTACAGCTCAGGTTGCATCAGCAGCCACAAACTTGACCAAAACGACAAAAAAGCATCAGGCACTAAAGTGAATGCAAATGGACTTTTTCTCAGCCAGTAAGAATTTTTACCATTCCAATCAAATCTATCCCTAATACAGTACTTAGGTTCTTTTGCCCATCTGCAAGTAAAAAGTCTCCCAAAGGAATAGTTTTCTTATCTTCAGCTTAAAGTTTACATTTTAAACAACCAGTAGTAGCTCAGATAACATACTTCCTTTTAAGGGGAGAGTATATTTGAATTATGTCCAACAGTACAGCTTTAAAAAATACACCCAGTATAAAACCTGAAAACTATAGAAAATATTTCATATGTTATTTCTCATCTGAGATCAACATTCTGACGTGGAACAGACCCCTGTGACAAAGTGGCACATCTCTGCATTACTGTCCTTAAGAACATCTTAATTCTATTTAGCGACGAAGTAATATTACACTGGTACTTTTGTTATCCTTAGTAGTACCTGCTTAATATGGGGGAATTTGGGTAACGACAGTAATTTTACTTGAGCTTTGCAAAGAAATAATTAAGGTTGACTACTTTAAATGTATGCTAATTCCAATCACAGTGTAGAAGCATAAATGGCTGCCTCTGACTGATTTCCATAGCTGCTACGGCAGAGGGACAAGGTAAGCTTCCAGAGAAAGCAGACATGCTAGTGCCAAACCAAAGTCTGAGGCACCCAAGCCTACATAATTTGCTTAATCTCTTCTGCCAAGTGCAGTATAACTTATTCCCGATCAGACTCACTGGTAGAGTAAGAGTCATGGGGAGGAAGAGGCAAGACCCCTCTCAGGATGAGTCTTCAAACTGGTCTTGAGGGGCAATTATTTTGATTTCTTTGAATTAAAAAAAAAAAAAAAAAAGAGAGATTGATCCTCCAAATAGTTGCTCAAGTAGCAGCTGAAATGCAACCGTATGTGGACAGAGTGTAAAAGCTCTTAACACTGGCTAGATTTAGTGAGGGAGCAAAGAGGAATACCATGTCCAGATGACAAACCACTGTGGGACTTTGGCAAAGGAATGTGGAAACCTTCACATATACATTACACTGTTTCGAATCTTGCCCAGGTCAATGGTTACTCAAGAGTGTGAGTTGTCCCTGTAGTATCAGTTGGCAGTTCTGTCTGACTAGTTCCCGTTACAATGCATTTGCCACTCTTGTTGGCAGTTTTAGTCTAAGGAGTGAATGGGGATGTAAATTGAACTCCTCCTGTCTAAAGGTGGTAGCTACAGATCAAGGTTAAGACATTAGCAGGGCCACACGAGAATCCTGCACTACTTTTTTCTATACTTGGTCTATGGAATAGAGGTATTCAGTCTCCATGGCTGTCAATCTGGCAGTTTTCATGAGTACTAAATTCATTTAAACAAATAAATAAATAAAATTATGTGTTTCAACTTGTCATTTGAGTAAGATCTGTTTTATTGCTGCAATTTTTGCTGTAGTATGTACAAATCCATCACAAAAGTCTCTGTGATGCAATCCCTTTATAAAACTGTTAACTATGTAGCTTCTTCCAAAGAAGCCTTAGATGCTGTGACAGTGATACTAAGCCTACATCAAAAAAAGGATCTTAAAAAAATATAACTGCGATGTTTTGCTTTCAGGGAATTTTTATAAAGCTCACATTCCAGAACCAAGCACACACAGAGAGCATTTAACCAACTTCCATGTTAAAATAAATTTCAGACATTTAATGTTAATTAAAGATATTAAAAGTTAGTTAAAGATATTTAACCCTTGAAAACCAATCTCAACCCTATTTTTGTGTTAGTGAGCTCATACTCATACATGACTTTTGCCATTTTTTCTTTTACAAACTTTTTTGATAAAAAGTTCAGGAAAAAAACCATTTCTGTATCTGGTATGTTAATTTGATCTGTACATTTTTAAAGAAACATTTATTTTCGTAAGGACAGTTACTGATTGTAGCAAATAAATACTGCTTGGATTTGCATTATGGTGATATATAAGGGTAATACATATCTGAAATTTGTTTTTATACCTATATTTTTATATAATACCATTGATAGACTATGTTTGTTTTTAAAGGAAGACAACACTAAATATGCTATCAATTTCATTGTGCAACCTGATTTAGAGAAGAGAATATAAAACTGGAAGATTTATTCTGGAAGAACAATTAAGTTCAGAATATATGCTAGCATGCAAATAACAGTAAGACCAAGTTAGAGCAGAAATGCTACACCTTTCAGGAACACATTTTCAAATAAACCTAATGTTATGCCTTCATCTAATACCGGTGCTTTCATAGAAGTGGAGATGATGGAGATACAGAGAACTAACATAGATTTCCGACTCTTTTTATGTCGGCTTAGAAGGGGGTGCTTTGTCTTCAGTGTGCAGATGGGTCTGAGATGCAGAAGAATACTGGAGAAAAGACATTAATAGATTCACTAAACTTTTTCCTATATCCTAAAAGAGCTCGCATGCACCAACAGTTGAGGCTACTGCCGATGCAGTAAGGAAATAAACATGTGCAGATTATCAAACCCTGTTACGTTTTCTATAAAAAGCAGCTTCAGAAGCAGCAGAACCAACAGCCTCGTTACTAAATAGTTGCATCCTGGACACACTCCTCAGCATGGCTTCTATCATGTCTATCAGTAACATCCAAACTGCAGCTTTTTTCTTTAGCATGGTCATTAATGGTATATTCCTGTAAAATCGATTTGAAAATGACAGGGGGTGGCAAAGTTATTTTTGCCTGAGGGAGGGAGAAGTGACATGTAGGCAGGCAGCCATCAACAGCATGGTTACTGATACACTATTTTCAGGCCAAAAAAGGGACGATGCACCTTATTAAAACTATATTATTTTATGTATAAAGGATAGCAGAAGGAAAGAGTCAACACAGCAAGCTCTGTAACACGCTTTCTCTCTCCTTCCTCCTACTCAGTAGGAAAAATTCTTCCCCTAGCAGGACCTCACATGAGGAACCAGGCAATGTTCTGCAGCTCACACACTCCCATCCCTCAACCCTTCCCTTGCTACACTTCTTTGGCCCCAGGACTAATATCTCTTCCTCCTCTTTTCTACCAGCAGCGACTCTGCTACTGCCTCCAGCCACCATAGTGCCAAGTCCAAACCAACAGGGCTGTCTCCTTCCACCCAAAACCGTACCAGCATGAGGAACAGCAAAGGGCCTAAGCCTTCCCTGCATGGAAACAACAAGGATTATTCCTTTGGGCTCGGTGCCATTCGTTGCCTGCAATGTGCTTATGCCTTGCCACTTGGTAACTACTACGAAATTTGGACATGAAATTATAGAAGCTCGTGCCCAAGCTAATAAGTCTTAGGGTCACACCAAGTATGTTTCCATTATAATGAAGACTGAATGTTTTCATTAAAAAAAAGAAAAAGTAATAGAAGATTCTCATATAATTACCTGAATTCTGGTGCTGGGGCTTAAGGTAGATATTAATTACCATGCAATTTACACTTAAATGTGAAAGCTGGTGATACTGGAACAGAGTCAAACAGATAACCTGCAGAGCACTGGCTCTGCAACTGAATGCTCTGGGCAAGCAGCAGCCCGATGTTCAAGAAAATACAAATGACAAACTCAGAAGAACTGACAGTTTGAAGAGATTTTCCCATTTGTGCAATTTGTAAAACAAAACAAAACAACACCCCCAAACAAAACCAAAACAAAAACCAAAACAAACAACTCCCTCTCACCCAAAAAAAGCACCCTAAAGTTTCCAGAGGATACATAAAGCTAGCTGTGGTGATAGTTCTGCTGTGACATTCTGATAAAATTCCAGCTGTGTTTCTTCATCATAAAATCTGCCAGAGATATTATTGGTCTTGTATGATTCTTTTTTCCCCTAGAATTCTTAGTGGCATTGATACAATTAAGAAAGGAATATATAAAGAATATGACAGAAGCAGAAAAAGAAAAATAACGAGAGAGACTGTGCGTGTGCAACAGAGAGCACGTGTGAGAGAGAGGACAAAAGAAAGACAAGAGCCTATGGATGGCAAAAGAAACCTACAAATACATTTTATAAAGCACTGCTTTTTGATCACCTGGAGTTCATTTACACTACAGTCTACCTAGTGTGAATGCTGCCTTCTCCCCCATCTTCTTTTCATTCCTTTTAGATTTTCTTGCCTGCCTGTCAGAAGTGTCATCTTTAACTTCATGTAGGTATACTGATTTTTAGTACAACCCCAGCAAAGGACACTAAAATTAACAGTATGTTAGTTGTGCAACACTCCTGCTCTGTTACTCATATTTCATTATAACCACTTTAAGGCAGGAATTTATCAATTAATGCATGTTTGCATTATGGAATCCCTGTTTCGTACTGCGTAGAAACATTGTTTTGGTGTTTCCTATTAACCTAAGTTAGCCTGCTTAGGAATCCATGATCACAAATTCAGTTAAAACCAACCAAACAAATGAACAAACCCCTGCTGACAGAAGATAATGTGTAAGGAAGAACTCCTTTGGCAGTCCTAACACTCTTTTGGATTTGAAAAATACATCAAATTGATTTGTAAGAATTCTACTTTGAACTGTGGCCTGATCCCATTCAATTGATATATTGTTGAGAGACAAAAAACCATGCTTAATACGTTGTTTAAAAATTAAGAGTCAGGAACTATTAGAACACAGTTAAAATATCTTCAGTCTGTTTTCCCCTCTGATATGGGTAGATGAATTTGAGAATCAAAAGTTAAACAAAGAAGTGTAAAATACAATTATACTGTAACACAAATACACTACACCCCAGAGATAAGAAAATATCAACAGTAGTATTAAATCTGCCCTGAAGTGAAGAGGTATGAAGCAATTCATTAAAATAGAAGAAGAAAACTAGCTCATTCTGCAGCTAACAACTGCTAACCATTTTTTTCCAGGAAAAACAGTGTATAGTTTTGTCCTGACTTTCTTTATATGCAGATGCAGAACGTGTGGGATTTGCCTTCAGATGCTCTCACACTATTTGCGGAATGGGAAACCGGCAGCAGAATGTGTGGGATTTGCCTTCAGATGCTCTCACACTATTTGGGGAATGGGAAACCGGCAGCAGAACATGTGGGATTTGCGTTCAGATGCTCTCACACTATTTGGGGAACGGGAAACTGGCAGCAGAAGTTCAAGATTCAGCGGCATTTTCTCTCCTTTCCTGATCACTCTTGACTGTTAGATTACTGCACATGATCAGCCAAATGAGATGTACTGGAGAAGTAGCCAGCAGTCAAAACTGGAACCAAACCTAACAAAAGACTGTGGAAAGATTTAGTTTTAAAAGCACAGTATGTAAATGTTGTCTTATCTGAGTATCCTTAATGCACGTTACTGAGATACGTGGTAGCTAGGGCTTTCCATTCAGTTCGAAAGATAGATAAATGCAGGAGTAGCTGCAGTTCCTGATGCAAAATCCAATTTTTTTATTTTTATTTTTTAAATCAAGTAGTTACAAATTTTTTTCATTTAATGAGCCTCTTTTTTTTTTGGAAATTGAACATAGTTGCTGCTAAAACTTACGAAGTACTGCCCGCTGGGAGACTTCTATGGCAGAATAAGGCATAAACAAAACACAATAAAATAAAATTTTAAAAAGCATCAAATTACAGGTAGAATACGAATTAATAAAATCTAAATATTTCACATGTGTGGATATCGTTAGGGAGCTGAAACGTAACCCTAAAGAGACCTACCTAGGCCAAAATTTCATCAGCTTAGAACTTGAGCAGGAGAGGTCCTGAAGCAGAAGCACATTCAAAGTTTGTTGTAGACATCTACTAACTCAAATCCTCTTAGTTATAATTTCTTCATAATGATACTGAAAGTGAAGTTGAGTCCTAACATGAGCCCTCTACTTGATTTTGACCTGTGTGCAGAAGACGTTACTGCTTGTAGCATCAAACTCACTAATAATGATAACCATAGACTAGCAATCTAGGTTGGTTCTCACTTCAAAAACATAATTCAGCCTATGTCTCTAAATCTAGCTCCCATCCACACATAGAAAAACCCATCAGTTAATCCAGAAAGGAGAGAATGGCTAAAACTTAAAGCAGAATAATTTATCAGTTGCTAATGCAATCACTGTGCAGTGTGCTACTGCAATTCAAAAGTTGCCAGTCTTCCAATACTTTTCCTCAATTTTCCTCGGGTGTCCAAAAGGGGTTAGTTTTCTTACACTGCAAAAGAAGCAATCATGCAGTAATCATTCTGTGGGTACACTTCAGAGGAATCTCTAAAGAATCTGTGACAAACCATGTAAAAACGTTCTCTTGGCTATAGGTGCATTTGGGTACTTCAGCTTAGTTCAGCTGTCCTAAGAAATGCGGAAGGTAGCACAGGGACTGCAAGTGAAACAGCTAAGCACAGAGGGAGCTCGTTTCTCATTTAGGTAAGGCTAATTTCAGAGCATGACATGAATGTAGCTACCCTTCCGGGTCACAGTTTTGACTGGGACTTAAAATTATCTTAGTTCTTGTCAAGTATGGATTATTTCGTAATGTAAAATAAATAAATAAATAAAAGTCCCAGGTGACATCTTCCATTAAAAGTATTCCACTGTTTATCTGAGATGAACCTAACCTAGTAAGGATACGTTATAATCAAGCTGTACTGTCTATTCAATGTTTAACTGAACTACAACTTGGTGGGGGACCATACATCATCTCAAAAGCACTTTCCTGTGGCAGTTCATTACTTTGCCATTGCTGAAACAATTAAATGCAACCCATCCAGACTATATAATGGATCCACTAGTGTGAAATGTATCATAAATACTGAGTTGTCATTGTGCGCTCCATAAGTTTCCACGAGCTAGCCCACGCAGGACAAGGCTGCTTCCTACAGGTTACCATGCTATGCCAAGTAGCTTATTTCAGTTACAATCACATTAGCACTTTCTGCACTAGAACCCTTAATTGTTGCTGTGCCCACACTTTGTAAAATAGTTAAATCTTTACAATACTTTGTTCTTAGTAAGATCACGGACATCACAGTGTTGTTCCTGACCCCATTAATGCACAATGAAAATAGTGTTGTTATTATCCTCTTCCCTGCTCCCCTGGGAGAACAGAAACACCACCAAACATTTAGGGATCCCCAAATGAATTTGGAATTTCTCACTTGAATTACTTATGCTTTTAGTAAACTGCCTCTAGTCTGCCAGTGTTCCAGCCTCTACTTTTGCAGAGAACAATATAATTAAAAAGAAACAAAACACCACCACATAACAATCCTTCCTCTCCAACACTATGCCCAAATCATGTTTATGTAATTTAAATCTGTATGTTCATTGCCAAATCAGACACAGCAAATAATTAGAACAACTAAACTAACACTAAATATATACATTTGGTTTTCAGCCATGGATATGCATATATCTCCAGCTGCACGATCATGTTCCCTGAGGCAGAATTACAGGGCAGATAAGTGAATCAAGCAATGGGGACTGTCTATTGCACAGTACCTTCAGCTATCTCCTATTAAACCGACCACAACAAGGTGCCTCAGAAATTCACCAGTGAAACCATAAAAATAGAACAGGCAACCAGTTTTTGGCTAAAACATAATTAAATAATAGATTTTCCCAGATTTTAAAAATCATTTCAGTTCTTATATTTGTACAATATGTATGAAAAAATAGATTCTTCATAACAGCTTGCAAGATGTCTACAGATTTATACATCAGGAATAATTAGAAAAGAAGGCAGGAAGGATTCCATGAGCTGAGTACATTCCAGTCAGCCAATAAAATGCTTATTTGTCGGGTAGTTTGGGTTGTGTATGTGAATAATAAACATCTAACTTACATGTATTGTACTTGCTACCTTGATTTTTTTTAACAGATGCACTTTTAAACTTGTATAGATAACATCAGTTTTATCTGCTTGCAAAGAGATTTGACTGCTGAATTAAAAGATGCGAACTTTTCTTACACAGACCCATATGAAACCCTGTCTCTCTTTCCTTCTCCTCATGGATGTTTTTTGTCTGCTTTAAGACACATCAACGGTCTTTAAAATAGCTTTTCTAATCATTATCTGAATCGACAGGAAAGGCACCAAATGCATCAGAAGTAAAACAAGCTAAATTAAAAATACATAAACGCAAAGCTTTAGACAATAAAGTAATCTGTCCAATACTTAAGGGCATCTAGAAAATAGTGATCCCTCTGTTCCCTGTTTGCAATAAAGAGAGAGTCCAATTTATGCAGAATTGATCAAGCAGCTTCTTTCTTCGTATTTAAACATTTCGAAGAAGACTCCAAAAAGCTTGTGCTGGCCAGGATGCCGACCAGAATGGGAACGGCAGAAGGGACGAGGGAGCGACTCTAATTTCATTAACCCTGAAATTCTAAATAATTTGCTATAGCCTTTTGGAAGAGTACACGACACGTAGGTGACAGAACGCAGGTGTGGGCGTCCGTCATTATTATGACAGAGTTTGGTTGAGCGCAGCGGAGCGGCGGTGAACCTCAGCGAGAGATTACACGCAGACCTATTGGCAGAACATGGCAAGGGAGAATGTCAGATTTCATACTCGGCAGACATCTACAGCAACTGATGCCTTGTAGTCAAAGGCTGTTAAATTACCTGTGAAGGGTTACTGGCAGCCCTGAATGTTTTTCTCATTGTTTATTTAGTTCCAAAAGCTCTTGGTCTTTGTGCTGATTGCCCTAACTGACAGCACAGGAAATCTGGACTTTGTAAACAGGGCGCTGCTGTATTGAATTACAGGTAACAAGTGTGTAATCAACCTGCTGGGGCTGGACCTTTGCAAAGAAATCTTCGGTATACAGACAGAAAGAATAGGTTTCAATACGGGGGAATCAATTACGTGAGCAGATGAGTATAAAAAGAGATCAATTTAAATCCTTTGTGCTTATTTCCTATAGCATATTTAGAAAAAGAAAAGACCCTGACATGGTGGAGAGGTAATTAAGTACTTTATTCATTGTTGCAATAATAGTATAGAAATTAAAGGCGAATATGATTTGAAGTGCTCTCATTATAACCCATAAAACCATATTAGTTAAACAGTCCTTAGCTGCAATATGCTTTATAAAAAAATAAGGAAAAAGCTCGCAGGTTCTTGTTCTTAAAGAGCAGTTTCTGTAGCCAAATAACATAAACTGGAACAAAGACCAACCCAAAATGCAGCAGTCCTTTTCGATCTTCTAAAAGGTAAAGAGAACCTCTATAAAACAGGGGCTAGTGAAATCTAATACTGTGATATTTCTGCATACTAAAATAACATAATAAAGTTGAACAACCACCCCTCCCCCCAGACCACAGATTTATATGAGGTATTTAAACTGTAATTGTTAATTAAAAAGCATAAATAAAAATCCAGTGGCAATCAGTCAACAAAATAACCCTATGCAGACAACACTGAGTCACTGAGTAGTACAAGAGAGGAAATCCTTTTGTTTTTCTTTTTTATTTTTTTCTTTTTTTTTAAATCATCAACACAGGCCGGTTCCATCTGTGTTTGTGGCCACCATGGGCAACAACATTCACTAAATAAAGAAAAGCTTAACAACAGAGATTTCAAAATACATTAACATCAGACAGAATTTCCAATCTGAACATCATTTATAAAACAGATACCGTAAGCTATCATCTTATTATGCCCCAAAGACTTGGTTTTGCAGTTTGAAATTACAAGAAAAACAAGGTTTCATTAGTATATTCACTGATGATGATAATTTTAGACTAGTTGCACTATTGGAATTTATGCTGTGTTAAAGCAACTGGACTTATATTGCTAGATTTTATTCCCTCTAGAGAAGCAGTTCTCTACTTTGGCATCCAAAATTTCTTTTATGTGCTTGAAAAATATGTTCTAAGATTGATTTTATTTCTGTTTGCTCATCTATCGGTATTAATGTACTAATATGTCCCTAATAATTGAAATTCCTGACCTCCTTGGGAGCGGAAGGTTATTTTTTGCAAATATACAACAATATATTAAATGCAACCTTGCCTGGTTAGAAAACCTTCAACTGAACCTATGGCTAGAAGAAGACATGATGACAACTGACCAGGAATGATGGAAGCACTAGAGCATTTCTTATCAGTACTCTCCACCTGATTCAAGATCTAGGCTCCAACAGATATTTCAGACAGATTTTCAACAAACTTTCTTCAAGACTATTAAAAAAGTTTTGGTCAAGAGAGAAAGTCAGTTAATTTCTAATGACTGTCTGTTGACACATATGCCACTTGCCTGACATACCCTTCCTTCCTAACTAATATTCCTGTAAACACCTGTATTTTTTATGCATATCAAGATTTTCAGGAGAATAACAACATCCCTTCCTAAGCCATCTGAAACAGCCGGTGGAGAATTTTTTAAGTCTGACTCACAACAGTACTAGCTTGTGACAGTGAGAAACACTGGTCCAGTGTTGCACTGCGTGTAGAACCACACACATTTCTGTCCATTCCAAATGTACCGCCTTTTGATGGTATTGGAGATCTGTCTGTTCTTGTCTCATGAAAAGTTGACATGAACATGATTTCACATTTTTCTACAGTTCTGCTTTTAAATAGTTTCAGATGTTCACTTCCCATTTGCTTTTCAACACACTTTATATAGGTATGGTGACTAAAAACTCATTAGCACTGAAACTAAGGTTCCTATCACGTAAATATCAGCAAGTGTATTTAAGGTCTCAACTGACTCTCCTAAGATCAATGTTAATAATTTAATTGCACACTTTAAGTATGTGAACACCGACATTCATGGGTAAGAACTGAACATCTACTTAGCCCTGTATGCCACATAAAAATGGTAAATGTATGGCTTCCATTTTATCACATTTTGGCTTTTGCCTGAAACACTGCTAGGCATTCTGCAACAGGAACACCATGAAATGTAACATACAGACGTCATTGAATATATGGATCTAGCCTTTTTTCTCAAGGACAAACACTGTTTGTCACGTCAACTGGAAGAGTCAACATCTTCCAGAACAAAGTCTTTATTTGATCACTTCTTGCACTGATCACCTATTGCAGACACGTGATGGCATTTAAATTCAAACCCACAAAACAGAGCCCGTTGTACTAGTACAACAATGAAGCAGTACAGCCAATGCTGTACTCTTAACTAGATTCATGTTCGTAATATATAGCTATAATTCTGCTTCAATTAAAAGCATATTTCAGCAGAAGTTCAGAATATGATAGTTGTTCTATGCATTTTAATAATACAGATCCAGAATTCTGCCTTTGCTAAATGTATATCGGTAAAATGCTGTCAGAATTCTACTTCACATAAATAAAGACTGATCATATTAAGACAAAATCCTGCATAACCTAAATGTATGTTAATGGCAGCAGCCCAGAAACTGAGCACAATCTTTACACTCCAGATAAAAATCAGTAAGCCTATTTCAACTGACTTCAGTGTTTTAAAAGCAAAAGTGTTTTATTCTTTTCAGGAAAAAAATATGAAAAAAATAATCAATATACAATACCAAACTCTAATGAAAATGCTTAACTGGTTCTAAATATTAGCATAGGAGGAACATGCTATTACATGACTTCTGCAGCTACTAAGTCAAGTTAATTTAACCTGTACTTAAAAAGTTAATACAGGAAATACAAAATTCTTATTGCATTAGAAAAAAACTCTGAAAGACTAAAATATTTATCCTTGATTTTCATGTCATGAAATTTCGTTTTAAATTTAGACGTAAAAGACTGATGAACTACTGGACTATGCGTTTAACACAGGTTTTCCTAGGAATCTGTTACTGAAAATGTGTACATATGTTTCTGCAAATTTCAACGTCTGGAGACTAGATAGATTCATATTTAATGTTATTAATAAAATGAGGAAAGTTGCCTAGTGTCATTGTGGCCCAAATTGTGGGATGTCACTGGAATGGACCAAAATGGGTAGCAAATGTAACCTATGACAGTGGAAGTATGCTGAAGAACACACCTGTTTTCATTTATTCCAATTCCAGCATTTCTAGCAAGGAAATATTGCTCCTCAGTATTAAAACTACCCATATAATATGTTTACTGTCTGACTTTTAAGTGATTAATTGTGATAAGCTAATGCAAAGACAAGTATAACATTACATCAAAAGAACACCTTTCTTGCATATAGTTAACCAACAAGGGGCAGGCAACTACATTTAACTGAAAGACAAATATTATAAGGTAAATCAACTTAATCTGTTTGTAGGAGGATTAAAAGTGTAAGCCACTTATAAAAGTATCTAACCCTACTGTAAGGGCACTGACTTATTCTTGGCATCATAATAAAGATCAAAGGTATACAACAGAGGCAGCAACGTGTGTGTGCATAGCTCTTGCTAGAAATCTTTAACACACAGTATTCTGCTCTGGCTTTTGTTCAAGGCCAGAGAGAACACATCATCCTTTGAAGTTTGCTTTTGCCATCTAACGTCCCTGTTCAAAACCTGTATATACTTCACAAAGTATTAAATCAGGAATATAATATCCTGGAAGTATTTCTCCTCCACTGGAAAATACTGAAGGCATGGACCCAGGCTTTCCTGACTGCTTAGAAACTGGGCCAAGAGTTCCTCATAAATATTACTGGATTAATTGAACATGTTGCCAATAATGCTCAATTTTGCTGCATAAAATAGTAAAAATACTCCTTAAACAATGAATGCAAACTAGAAGCTATTTTATATACCTTTCTGAATAGGTATAAACTTGGCTTGCATAGATAAAACGATGTAGATACTTTTAAATGAGTAGATGATATAGATAAATATGATTGCTTGGAAAATAAGGGTTTACCATTGAACAAATACAGGTACTAGCTCTTATCTTTCAAGGGAAAATTGCATTACTTAGCCTATTAATGAAAATCATAAATTAGCCATTCCAAGAAGAGAAATCCACAAATGCAAGTATTTTTTTTTTTAATGTCTGAGAAAAAGCTTGTGCAAAGTAGCCTGTAACTTAAGTTTTTACTACTGCTGCAAGAGTAAGTCTTGGCTCATAAGACTCTATTAAGAATTCAGCTACAACAATGACATAGAAAAAAAATTGAACAAAACCACTGCGATGTACAGCTACCAGACCAGTTTTATAGACTTAATAGTGATAAAATCATTATGACAGTGACCTGGCCAGTATGGTCTTAAAAATTTCCAGCTGACTTGGTTGATAGATGAAAGAACCCACCTATACAAAAATAACCTTTACACCACTTTAACTAAATACACGTCAAGGAATGTTTCCATAATCCAACTGCAGAAAAAACACATCTCCAACTGAAAGAGTGAAACTAGTAGCGTAGGCCCAGCATGAAAACTGCAAATGATTTTCAGACTGAATTAATAATACTCATTAAAAACAGAACAGTAAATAAGCTGAAGCTTTTTTCATCTCATAGAAACTATATAAAATAGGCAGTCATATATAGGAATTTCTTAATATAGATGGAAAGATGATCCTTACAGAAAGAAAAGAGGATAGTTAAGACTCCTCGTATTAATATATTGTGATTTTTTTCCTCAAAACACTTTGACTTAAGTGGAAATGAGGTATGGGTAAGAAGTAAAGCTATGGTCATAGATTCCTGGAACCGATCTTTCTCAAGTAGCTTTAACTCAGTTAGAATTGATTTCGAGGCTACATCAAAATAGTCAGTCTCCGTTCCCTCACACACAGCTGAAGTACCCAGGCTTTGCTTTTGGTCATACATTCTGCATTTTCCTGTGTTGTCCAAACCAACTGGAATCGGTTTAGATAAACAAGTCCAATCCTGCAGAAATATTTTGGACTTTCTGATTTCAGGGAGAAGCGAAAATAGAAGCTCTGTTACATGGTCACCCACAGGGCGGGATTCTCAGCAGCACATGCAAGTACATTCAGGGGAATCTAAGAATCAAAAACCAGCTTCTCTACCTTTGTCTGTCAAAAACTGCTCCAGCTATACAAGGAAGACATCTGTAACACTTCTACTTGTTTTGTTCAGGGAATGAAAAGGATGATTGGGCGGTGGTGGTGGTGAGGAATCAGCCCAAACTTAATTCAGCTAAAAATATAATTCTACTGCAAGTAGGACTTAAATACTTCAAAAGGGAAAGCTAAACACTGCATAAAACCCACTATAGATTTTTTTCCATTTTTATTCAATTTAATAGGGGATGTTGTGGTGGGGAAAAGCATACAACCCTAATGACTTGATTACAAGAGAATATTAATGGAGTAAGTCAGATGATGAAATTGTATAGAGCGCTAACTCTTTCACTTTAAGTCCTCATGCAGAACTGTTGCTATAATATAAACTCTTACCCTGGATTATCACACAGTAACTTTCTCACCTGAACAAGTTCCATAATAAATTAATAGAATCTTCTTGGTCATTTTATTACCCGGTTAACGACAAACAATACAACTCAAACAACATAAAAAAAGCTAATGTAGAAATTAAAAAGACACTGAAGACAAACTGAACTGCAATAGTATATAACTGCAGTACTAACTTCCAACTAAAATTAGGAAAACACATAGTGTAAAGTTGAATGTCTGGCTGTTCCAGCAGGTACTACCAGCATACTACTGAGGCGCGATACATTCTGCTTTGCTCAAAAAAATATAACCACCTAAAATATAAGTATTCTTAAACTTAAAAAAGTCAGATGGCTATGAAATACAATTGCTCTATACATAGGTTTGTTGAGTTCAATACAATAATGTATATTGCAAGAAAATGTTGCAACTCAAACTAACACATGATGAATATCAGGAAAAGAAGTCATGATATGCAACGACACATTAATCAACAAGGCATAAAAATATCTAAAGGAAGTTTATGGACCATGTTACACTTATGTCCCGCTGAAGGGCATAAGCAAATTTAACACTGATTATTACCAAAACTGATCTTTCAAAGAGTCTTTGAAAACTTGGATAATAATAATCATAAATAGCTCACCTAAGTTCAGCAGTGATGAAACTATTGGACAGTGCACACAGTAAGAAATAATATCTCAAAATAAAAAACAAATTGCATTGTTCCACTTAGAGCTAATATATTGTTGAAGGTAGCTCACAACCGAGTTACTTGCTTCTAATGTGTTACTAAGAGTTCTCCAAACACAGAAGTATTGTTATCGCTACGGAGTCCTGTCTGATGAGGAGAAATGCTCTCCTGGAATAGCTAACGGATGCAAGCACAGCTCCCACATACTTGGAGCAGTATACTCCTCCATTTTGGAACAGCATGAATGCAGTAAGTCATGAGAAGATACTTGTAATTGCTATCTAACTCCAGTTAGAAAGTTTCTCAACCACTTCCCAGAGCTGCAAAAATGTATATATCTAGAAATATAGTGGAATTTAAAGCAAAGAGAAAAGCCACCGTCATAGTATGTCAAATGTAAGAAAAATACAGAAGACAGAACATGAATCTCTACTTAGTCTTTACTGAAATGATAAATGCAATTGAAGCAGTCTCAGCAGACTTGGTTTATGGAAAACACTATCTGAGATCAGCTGCCTGGAAAGTACACTAAAACTGTTGGTAAACTCCGTAATTGTATATTCAGCTGAAAGTTCGTCACTGGTGCTTTTTCTGACCAATTCAGCATTGCTGGTTAGATCAAACAATGTTGTGTTTATATGCCAAACCTACAACGTCTGTCTTTGCTGCAGTGTCAGTAACATAATATATGTGAAATGCGACACACAGCAGTTTTCTGTATCTCCTATTCCTTTAACTTAATCAGACACAGTGCGACTCACAAATGTCTGAGATCATTTCTTACTTTCTGCTTGTGTGAGCTCAGGAAGACCTGTTTGATTTATCACCAAATAAAGGCACAAATTGCTGGTACTGGTGATTCTGGTATCAGCCTGCAATTGCAAGAGTGAGAAACTTTTTGGTTCAAATGACATTGTCTACTTTTCAGTGTTGCTCTTTTTGACCAAATAATCTTTGATTACTTCATAAAACTCTCTTAACATCATCACTGGATCAAGCCAAACATTAAACAGTGTTTGTGTTTTTACTTGGCTTCATTTGGCTTTTATAAACATGAATATAATGCTTCCTTCCATGACTAAATGTGACAAGTTATCCATATTCGGGTTTAGATTCATTACGCATATAAAAGTGAAATATAAAATTCAATGCCAGCCCGTATTTAAAAATAATTTTTGCCATACCATACTAATGAAAACATAGTGTCACCGTAGAGGACATACTGTTTGGGTGAATGACAATACAATACCTACGTGCATCCTGTGCAATCAGAAAAGACTTGGCAAGGATTCACAACGCAGACAAAGGAATTCTTTCAAGGACATGTAGCAAAATAACCTGAAGTTATGACACAAAAAGACAGGACTAAGCAAGACCAGTCTGGAATGGCCTTCCTCAAGATGGAATGGGCAAAAATGAAATGCACTCAGAGTTATAATCCCTCACTTCTTTTTTTTTACCTCTGGACTTGATATTTAATAATTTAAGGCAAGAATTTGCCACTGCTAGATGAAATCTACAGAGCGTTCACAACTGTAGAGGTATAGTCAGTGTAAGAATGATTGTACCATCTGGTCTGAAACTTGAGAACTTGAGTTACCTTTTTTTTTTTTTTTGGTGTCGTTCTACCTTTTCACTGAAGAAGTGGTTTACTTAGCGCTCCTGAATGTTTAGTTACGCTCTGTTTTGGAAAGTAAGACAGGACAAAGAAGGACTATGGATCATGAGACAAGAGATTTAAAACCAACTCCAATTGGTTCACTGTGACAAACGGCATAACAAAAAAATAATACTTTCTGATATAAGGTTTATTCCAGATGTTCACTATCATTATAGAAAAGAAAAGAAAAAAAAAATCACCATGCAAAGGTCAGATTCTGTCACTATTACTCACATTAGGCACTACCTTAACATGCCCCATGAAAAACTGAAGTCAAAATAATCTGACACATAATGGCAAAATGCCCTTTATCTAGCTCATACATCTATGAACAGACACTCAAATAATCACATTCACGCTTCTAACTTTATTTTTAAAGACAATGTAGTGGACACAATTATTTCATTCTTTTCCAGCAATTTTAAACTGATCTTAATTTATTGATATCAGAGGAACTATTCCTGACTTGTAATGGTGAAGATCCAGGTATCTATGTCTAATGTTTAGGAAAATACTTCTTACCGCTCAGAGTACTTGAAGCTGAGAAATGCTTTAATTGTACTTCTAGACCTAATAAGTAAGCTTTTTCAGATGAACTAGAATGATGGTTATAAATGTTCAAATTACAACTTGGACACTCCTCCTATGTTGTTCTGATCTGAAATGTTCAGCATAAAAGCAGTAAATATTGTCTGGTTGTTATTTTAGTCACTCTTACAGTATTGATTTTACACTAAACATAAGGAAATTAAAACCTTAAGGTGAAACCAATGTTTTTTCTCAAGTTTACAGCCAAATCAGTAGAAGGTTTGTTTAAAATATCATTCATAGTATATATTGACATTATAATATATCTGTTAATGATCAAACACAAAGGAAAATATAGGTGCACTTTACTACGTATGCACATAAAAGAATATTATACATG
This sequence comes from Fulmarus glacialis, assembly GCF_000690835.1. Lineage (NCBI taxonomy): Eukaryota > Metazoa > Chordata > Aves > Procellariiformes > Procellariidae > Fulmarus > Fulmarus glacialis. The sequence continues at coordinate 92,770 of NW_009225166.1, forward strand.
ACTGTTTTAAAATGATATGTTTTAAGTGCTGAGATATTAAACATTTAATAATTTGGCAATTTCTTTCAAAGACAACTATTAAGATTAAGGGAGAAGAGGCCAAATGTGAGTTCTGCTGAACTCATGCCTGGTCCGGCAAAGAAAGTATGTGTGGGGAATGAGGACTGACCAATTTCTCCATTTTCCTGGACTAGATGAAGGCCAAATGTCTCCCAGCATAAGACAGCTAAGTTCAGAGCTATTCAAGCTGAGGCCACCTGCAGCTAATGATTCTCGCTGATAAAAAGCCACTGGAATACTGTGTCCTTCCTCCCACCCAACCCATGACAACAAATGATCCAGTTTTAGGAGGTATTCAGATCTTACATTTGCCCTATCTACTTTTGAGCAATTTCAGACAATGAGAGGACCCCCCAAGCTCTCTCGTTTGTGCAGTTTGCTGTTCTACGGTACAAAGGTTGAAATGGCAGAAGTTAATGCAAAGCTTCACTCAGTTCCCTGCTTAAGGTTAAGGGCATGGTGGCACAGTGGTGTACAGAGCACAAGGAAACGAGGTGGCTAGGGTGAACTACACCTGTACATCTTTACATCATCTGTGAACTCAGAACTATTACCAGGAATCGTATCAGCCAGCACATATATCTCATTCAAATGAAGGCCGCAGTATTTACCAACAACCATTACTGCAAAAAGTAGTTTGAGATTAATATCCTTAACTAGTAAATCTAGGTATAAAATGGCACAGTTAGACAAAATGGAATTTTGGATTTAGCTCTGCTGCTGACCAGCTCTGCTACTGGCATTACAGAACAGTCTTAGGGAATACCACTATCAGCAGCAAGTTGTGCCCACAGTAAGAGAAACACTCTGTTTCTTCTCTCTGAAATATGAGAGCGATTCTGGTACATTAGCCCACTTTACTCCTAATGCATGTAGCTGCTACTTTTTTGAAATTGAGCACTACCCAGCATTTCCACTTCCTTTTGCCGTATTAATAAAGGCAGTGCATACCACTATTAATTTATGTCTTCTTCCTAGTAGAATAGGTGCATTTTTAATTTTGGGGGGGGGTGGGGAGGGGAAGTCATATATTAAAGGAAGACTAGCCCTTTGGGAGGCTGGGACTTTGGTTGCCGGGCCTTCCACAGACTCCCTATCGAAGCCTGAAAGAGGCCTCCTCCACACATGCGTGTCTGAACTGAGGGTCCAATACAATTTCAATGGGAAGTTGGACATTTAAAAGGTATGTAACATATTTACAGAATCGGACTTTAATTTCTCTGTACCTCACTTCCTCTCTCTCTTGCTATGGATTGAGATCTGAAATTATCTGGATTGTTTCTAAATTGTATAATATCACTTCTCTACTCTTGAAATACACTAAAAAATTTAAAAGGGAAGATTAATAAATTACAAATACTCATGACAATTTCATAGGTTCCACTGTCAAAGTCTATTACTTTTGTCCCTCAAAAGCCCAACCATTTATCTTGAGACCCTTACTATCAGAATAACCTTAGTTCCCGATTTCTATCGAGTTTGTCACTGGCCAGGATTTTTTTAACAAATGTGGGCACGCACGCACACACACACACAAAGTAAATTCATTTTGCAAAGGCAAGAAGTTAATTTTCATTTTGCTTAAGATAGGGAGTTGCTCTCTCAGTTTGGTATGAAAGATACAGAGCATTTTCCTCAAAATTATAGCTATTCCTTTTTTTTTTTCCACTTCACAATGAAATTTCAAGGAATTAGTTTATCTGTAGATTAATTTACGAATTGCATTCATTAATAACTGCATTGTTTGAAAAATATACCCAGCTTTTTAACATCTGTACCAATATTTTCTCTGTCCCAAATGATACTCAAAAAAGAATAACGCATACTTTTATCAGTAACCTTGCTTCCACTGTAGGAATATAAATGACAACTTGAAACCTCAGAACACTGATTGCAATTGCTCACCAGCAGCAAAAATAAAAACTGGTTGTATGGGTGAAAATTCCCAAACTGCCAGTGATGTTTAAATATTTCATGTTTGCATATTAGCCTGACCAGGCAATAATTTAAAAGTTGCCCATAACACTACTGCCTTGACTGCACTGCACTGTTGAGAAAAGTAAAGATGATGACACAGGGGGAACCAGAACGCATCACCTGGCTCATCCACACCCCATCTTAACTGTGGTTAGGTCTCAGTAACAATAAGTTAGATATAAATTGAAGGCAATATTCTTAAGTACCACACAGTGAATTGAACTAACATGCAAAGCTGCTGCTGAAAAAACACGATGCATGAGTGAGTTGTCCACAGAAATTGATATTTAAAACTATATAATCTGACAGATCTTTCTTTGGGCTTAAATGTCTACAGGAAACTTTCGAATTTTAAACAATTAAGACTTCCCAGATAAAACACCTGGGAAGGAAAAGTTATGCTTGAGCATATGTATTAGTTACATAAATTACAGTTTTAAACAATTAAGGGATTTTGTATTTACTCTAAAGCTAATAAATATTTTTTAAAGCTGCACTTATGGGAAATCTAAACTTACTACATAAGTAATATACAGTTTATTTACCCAAAATAATTGCCTAAACTCCTCCTGTAACAAAATCAAGACGAAAATAATCCTAGAGGAGGAGAGGGTGTAAAGTGTGTTTAAAGATTAGTTTATTTGATCAGGGACCATAAATACTAATATCTTCACTTCAATCACATGTAATAGCACAAGATTACTGCAGAGTGAAATTACGATTACAACATTTTGATTTAGACAACGTACATCCACACAGGAGTGGGACCTTTCCACTTCTGCCTGCAATACCCAGACCCAAGAGCAATGAAAGAGAGATGGGGCAAAGTCTTGACATAACACTCTAGACAATTATTGCTGCTTTTTCCTTCCTTAAGCAAAAGGAAGGGGTGGGATGGATATTGCAACTCTTATGAGTGTCTCTTGAGAAAAAAATACTGACAACAGAGATAATGCTTACTTATTACCCTTCATTCATGGTTGTATGAAAATCCAAGATCTAAGTTTTAAGATGAAGGATGAACTACAGGTTAATTAATCAGCATTTTAAAATGTGTACTTAGCATTAAGGATAAATCTTACCCTGAAGATGATATAGTTCAAAATTCTAATAAAAGATGAAATCTGAGATATAAAAATGAACAATAAAATCACATACTTTCCATTACAAAAACAAAAAGCTAACTGCTCTGTAACATTTCAGTCAATACAGCAATGCTATCAGATTTATAACTTGCAAGCAAGAAGGATCAAGAAAGCCTGAATAAATTATTTCATAAAGTATTATAGCAAGAAACACTCGAGGAAGACAGTGGATAAACAGAAATGTAATTGATTAACTGAAGAACTTAATAATAAAGAATTGTTAAGAATTAAATGCTGGGGCATGTCTTACAGAACTGTGAGGGCAGGTGCAATTATTTACCATACAGGAAGACATCCTCATGCCCCATTTGCGGAGCTCTGTGCGTCTGCATACGAGACAGAGAGTATGCAGGCTTATGAGCAGTGGGCAGGACTGTGCAGGGTTGAAAACACTTCCGTCCATCTCCCACTCTGTATCGACACCAATACCTCTTGCAATCTGAGTATTCCAGAGAAGGTTTCCACCCCCGCTCCATCTAATAACTAAATAATACTCTGGATGTTTTAGCAAATCCAATAGAACAGTCTTTGCTTTGAAGTGCAGAGGCCCTCAGACCCCTTGCTTCCCGGCTGCACGACGGCTCAGCCAGAGGCAAACCCGCTCCGATGCAGGAGCCGCGTAGCTGCACTAATGCAATACTGTTCCTGGCTTCTTTGGGGATGATTAGTCCGGGCTAGCCCCTCAGCACTGCTGCTTTGAAGTCCACACGCCCTGGTTTTAACAGCCTGGATTCAGCCTCTGCGAGTGCAGTGAAATGGGTTCCCAAATGGAGCGGATTTGTACCAAGGGCAGGTGCCTGCAGTCAGACTTGCCTCAAACTCTATCCACAAATGGCAATAACACTTTAACACTAACACTAATGATTTCACCAATGCATTTTTACGCTCAAAGTAGAGCTACACTCCTGGCTCTTGAGGAAACACACTGCTGCTTTATGTTTTTTGTAAATAAAGGTACAGTGATTTCAATAACATTGTTTTGTTTTTATACCCTGACTCAGATCCGAAATACGATGTAATAATCTGTGTCTCATGCTGACTTTTTCTTAATGAAATATTAGATACTACCTTTTGATGTGCTTTATCTTGGAAGTTGTAGACACACAGTGATTCTGCAGCACTACAGGTAACACACACAGTGCACGTACGCAGACAGGTGTTTAGGGCAGTATTACCGTAGATAATCCTAGTCCTAACCCTAACCTGATGGACCATTTCATAACCTGTATCTGAAGATCAATCACAAAGCCTGGGGACTACAAGTAGAATTTGAATTCTAAGAAATTTCTAGGCTCCTAATTTTCCTTGCCATTTCACATAGGCACAAGGAGGATGGCCAGAGTGCTGCTCTACCCAAGTAGCATATGTAATCATTCAATGAGCTGCGGTCTCGAATTACTTCTTTTCTTCCGTATCCCTTAGTTTTATATCGAATTTGTGTGGGCACAGTTAATAATAAATTCATTTTATTTACTCAATGAATGATAATTATTTAAGCAATGCAGTCTTCTGATGGTTACACAATCTAAAATAAATATATGGCTTCAGTTGCGTATTGTTGGGTACTAAAGTTTAATTACATTATGAATTAAGTAATAATTCCACAAAATCATTTGTTAAAATCAGATAACAACATCACATATCAACCATAACTCAGGGTAATGACCAATTTTGGGGTGAAGGTGCTATAAAGTATAACAAATAGTTCAAAGCAGTGATATTTAATTTAAAAAAAAATGAAATAAAGCGTTTGAGAAGCCTTCTGTCACTAAGCTGCCATCCAGAGCTGTAGCCTGGAAGTCACTATGGACACCATACAGCCACAATGTTGTTGGCACCTGGCGGTACTGAAAGTTAAAAACATGAGAGTAAAGGGGTAAAAGGGATGTAAAAATGCAGCCAGAGCATGCTGCTGCTGAATGCGTGCCATTTCATAGTCATAATTTAAAGTGATCAGAAGGGGGGGAAATGAAGCACAATAAAAATGGAAAATGTTAGATTAATGACACAGTCATTAAAATAAAAAAGGTGGAGTTATATGAGGAATGGATCTTATTTGAGTTATTGAAATTAAACAAGTTATTTTAACAATCATTTTAAAAATCACATTTTACTAAGCTTAAGCAAGGAAGACAAAAAAATAGAAATATTCATGGGGAATATTTCAAATTGTCAGTGGCTTTAAAAAAATGATTTAAGATTTTCTCTTGTATCTTCTCTTTCCATTTTAGAATTTTAGTTGCCATATATTATAATGGTATTTTGGCTATAAAAGTAGTTTTCCACTCACTGTTCTCTTGCCTTTCAAGGAGACAAACAGTTTTTCTTTCCTCTAAATGAGCACAATAAAATGGGTAAGCTGTCTGGGGAAAAAGAACCCAGAAAAACTGGTGGTATAAAGCTCAACAGAAAAATGCGATACAGAGAAGAGGCGATCTAAAGCATGTTTACTGTATATCATGCAATTTGTTCTACTGGTCAGGTTAGAATAAGAGTTTCTTACTGCTGAATTATCGTTAGGTTTTGTTCAAAAACAAACCCATTGTTACTGTTGTCCCTGATGCTGAACCTTAAAGAAAGTAGGGGAGAAAAATGTGCGTGCAAAATTGTACCATAAAAATAGTAATTCTGTAATAAATATTAAACAGGGATTCTTAAAATCTGGGGCCGGATCATGCTACTATTCCTGATAAACCTGCTTGTATAAGGTCTATGCATGTCCATATGTATTTTAGTAGACTAATTTTCAGCACTTCAGCAAGTATTCTTCCATCTTCTTGAAAACTGTCCGGAAATATCAATAGAACTATCAGTTATGAAAAAGTTGATATCAAGAGTCAGCTAAATGAAAAATAGAATAAAAATGCAAACTACGGATGCATTTAGAAGAACCAAAGCTTCACAAGATTTTCCTCTCCCTAGTTGATGTAGGCAAACCAACAGATTGTCTTTCTGTCAGGCAAACCCTGATGGAGATAAATGTAAAGGCTGGAGTGCACGCCTAATTTTTACACACAAGCTGCAACCAGACCATGGATTTATGCTTCAAGGCAACCAGATTTCTCCTTGTGTACACTTAAACACTGCTGTTGCACTCAGTCCATCTTGTTTAAATGCCTTTAAAACCAAACACAGGCTCTGCCCCCTCCTCCATTCCTACTAATTATATACTTTTTTGTTTGAAGAAGCAAGCCCTTTATTGCTCATAATTTCAGCTATCACTTGCTTGGGCACCTTCTACAGATCAATAGCACATAGTTAAGTGGATGAAAAGGCTAAATGTGATTGTCATTTGCAATGCAAGGTTGCGTGTTTTCCCCCCCTTAAGCTTTAAAGCGCTGCACTTGGGTTTCATTTTAGAATACTAAATTCCCGTTGCAGGTATACAGTAGCTGCACATTCAAAGCCTTTTGTCTTAAATTAAATATCTGTCATTTTTTAAGGCCAGAATACTGGCATAGGTTATAATAAAAACTAGCGTCCAACCTGGAATTTTACAGATTCCATTGCTGGTGGCCATACATCTTTGATGGCAAAACTACATTGGTTGTAGCGCCATAAAATCAATAAATATTAACCTTTTCTGACACTTTCTGCACGGATGCTTTATCAGTTGCTGTCAGGTGATAGAACAGTCAGTGATGTACTGTATTTTTCAGCTCAGAATCCATACCAAACTAAGAAATCAATGCAGATTAACAAGCCTTTAAATACAAAAATTGGCAATGAAATTTTGGTTCTGTATGATAAAAACTAAACCAAATCATGATAGTACAGAATCATAAATTTATCACAGATACTTTTAGCAATGTGTGAAATATATATACAGTATTTCTATGGCAAAATAAGTGTGCTTGAATGACACAGATGAAATAAATCCAGTTTTATATTTCATGACGTATCTATTCCAGCTTATAAAATTAAAAACCTACTCAATTAGACAAATCCTATCTCTCAATATCATTTAGAAACTCACAGTTGTTCTTTGCTGAGAGACATTCATAACAGTTCAATACACTTAAAACTCCAGTTCTAAATGATGTAAGCAAAAAAGTAGAAGTTTACTGGAAAGTGAAAATACACCATTTAAGCTACCTCCTACCTCATATAACTGTAACAATAATTGCATTTAGATCTAAGCATCTTAGAAGCCTAAGGCTTTTAATTATTGGAAAACATCTTGCTGTGTACAATCCATAATGTAGCACGGTATAGGATTTCAGCATAACAACATATAGACTGATAACTTGGATTGATTCTATTTCTCCCTATTCTGAACACTGCAATTTCTTCTACATAACACTTGTTTACCAGAGCGTTAGAAATTATGTTTATTTATATGTAATTCATGTGAAATTTTTTATTAAAACATGAGTTAGATAACATGGCGTTGTCCAAAACGGTTCAGACTTCTTAAAAACTATCACAGTATCTTAAAAGCTTAGGACGCATGTTCTAATAATTCTTCAAATATGGAATCTAGTAGTAAATACTTTAACAACACTGGCAAGTGCTAATATGGGTCTATTTATATTCAGAAATTCTTGAAAAATGAGGACTATAACTTGGCTCCATTCATCCTATATGGCCAAAGTCTATTAGAAATTATCTTATCTGTAATTTTTACATCTATTTTCATGTTTCTTTCTAACAATGCAAGTGGAACATTGGTGTATAGGCAACAATTACCTTCTCCTGGAAACAAGAGATAGTACCTGAAATACTGATGTAAATTAGTAAAACCTAACAAAAAATACAGGTATTCATGTTCCACCAATATTTAGACATGTATGTCCAGTGAAGTCAGTGGCAGGTACACAACAGTATTTGGAGAAACAGAGAACTGCTTTGAGAAATGCAATGTAATGCTATGTTATGTTATGTTAATGAAAGCTAAATTCAAGTGCACTAAAAGCTTTATCAATATAAACTTTAAATTTTAAACTAAAGTACAGTTTTACATTTGCCATTTCTTTCTATAACATCTGTACTTCTATATTAGCGAAGAAAGAGACCTATTTCTGCCAATCAATCAGCATCAGGAGCAATCAGATTGCAAATTCTGCAATGATTTTCTTTAAAAAATATTGGCAAAAATAACTTTAATTAACTCAGTTTACCTGTTAATGCTAATATGAAAGGATCTGCATTCATTTTGAAAATCCTAGTTAGGGGGAACAAAAAAAACGTTGAGAGTTGATAAAACTTTTAAAAAAAAATTTGTAAAATTTGTAAAAAATCTGAACATACCTAAAAGTGTTCCATGTCACAATGGGGAAATCAGATTAAAGCATTATTTCTGCATATTACACAGCAGACTCACCACAGAAAGCAGGCACTGACATTACAAAGTGGATGATCTTTAGGTCGTGAGCCACTTTTGTGTACCTGCTCAGCCACTTATCAAAACCTGCTTCAGGCTTGAGTCTGAATTACCTTATACAAAAGCATCCCCCCAAAATCAATCATTTTTTCCCCATTTTTGGTGAGAAGATGGCAGCAAAATTAAAGTACTTTCAGAATGAGGATCAAAGTGTCATTAGTTCTCTCTACTTTCCCAAGATCCTCAGGAACCTTATACTGGTTATACCGACTTATAACCATTTACTCTTTGTGTAACTGAGTACTTGGCTAGTATCCCCAACATGGCCAAATCTTTCTGCAATTGGTGCCTCTCTTCCATTCTTCTGTTATAAATTTTTTTATTGCGCATCTGCCATGAGATATGCAAATAGCTGTATTTAACAAAAATAAGTCAGCATTAGTGGTTATCTTCATTGCACTTGCAAAACCTATTCTAATTTGAAAATAGTATTTTAAAATATCAAACAATATTCCAATTTTGGTTAATTTTATAATTCTAGACTTTTGTTATGTTGTTTTAAAATTGTTAATCTCAAGACGTTCAAAGAAATATATTTAATCAATTGGTCACTTCCACAACTCAAAGGTTTGCAGTAAACAGGATATGCAACAAACAACCCCACACAACTACAACAGGGAATAGAGGATTGCATTCCCCTTATGTCTTAGCCCTCTATAATACAAGTAAGGCTGTACTGAATAACAGATAGTGGAGATTTCATGATTTTCATACACTGATAAATCTCTGACTTCGTATTTCAGGATTTTTGCTTGAGTGGGTGGAAGCAAGCACAAGCAGCTCAGCAAATTTTACTGACAATATTGACAGTGACTGAATTTTCTCAGAGGAAGGTGGATAACAAAAGAAAGGGTCAACAACAAATAATGTAATACTGAATACCATTGGAAAAATAAGGATATTGTTAGATTAAGGATATTTATAGATAAATCCTTAGCAGAAGAGGCTAAATTGAATTGACTTGAAGTAGCTTTGTCTCACGGGCATTTTGTGGTGGTGGCGGGCACTAATATGTGAGGACTCCAGACATTTAACGATGGCTCCTCCTTTTTAATTTTACCTTGCTCACACATTCTAAAAACTATTGTAAAAATATATTTTTTTCTAAGTGTGCAATTGGTTGTTTAAGAACTCCTAACTTCAAATTATTCAAACTCAGTTCTGAATTTCAGATATATATCCTGAATCTAAAATCAATGTTAAATTGAAAATGTTTGCCTAAAAACTTCCAATGTCTCTCGAGATAACTAGATAATCAAGGTTTTATCTTTTTTGCTATCAAAAGATGCTTTCATTTCATGTTTCCTCTGGATACTATTACTTCAAAGTAGATAAATTCTTTTCAATCTTCTATAAACTGTGTTCTGAGAACCGTTATCTGCTATTACTTCCTAGACTTTAAATAAGAAGTACCATTTTGGCAAGGTATAAAAGAGGTAGGGACATAGCTTAGCGTGTAATATGGTAGTTATCTTAGTACCTTTTTTGTAAGTACATTATATATTGTATTATATTCCCATTATATATTATATTATATTCCCAAATACTATATAGCAACCAACTCTATCCTTTAGCTACACTACAATGACCATTAATAAAAAACTCTTCCAGCAACAATAATCTAAGTTCCTGAAATGTTATTTAAACAGGGATTGTGACAAACAGTAACTGATTGTCTCCTTCAAATATCTGAGAAGTCCTCTTAACTACACTGCAGAAGCCTGTCCAGCAACTTTGCCTCTGGATGTCTGACACCTCCTGTACTTCCCACACCCGTTTAAACCAGCAGTGCCTTTCATCCAGTCATGTGAAGGCTGAACCAGCGATTTGTATTATCTGAAGCCCAAAGTTTTCATTAATGCTCAGGTTCCTATGCAATTTATATGAAAATTGCACTCACTTTAAGGTCCCTTTCTACTATCAGAGAATATGATATGAAAATCATACTGTAATGACTTAGAGAATGAAAACATCTGCATTAAATCTGCAGTGGTTTCTTTAGTACAAACTATTTCTTTGACATTAGATAT